>NW_027532162.1:2545446-2552748 GCF_008692635.1 Crocuta crocuta
GCCCCCACCCGCCCCTTCCTCAGCCCCTGGTGACCTCCAGTCCACTTCCTGTCCATGAACCTGACCACCCTAGGTACCGCGTCTAAGTGGAATCATGCGGTGTCTGTCCTTCCGGGTCTGCATTATTTCCCCACGCACGGTGTTTTCAAGATATATCCGCACTGCGGCGTGGCTTTGATTTTGCAATTCTTTCGCAAGTCAGGGGAGTCTGTGTTTTTGTTTGGCCGGCTGTCTTTATTCTGGTATCTTTTATTATGCTTAATTAGCTTGAGCCATACAGGACTGGCATTTTCGTAGGTCAAAAATGGTCGGATACGGGTGTTTTCAGATGCCGCAAACTAATATTTGGTTTGTGAGCCTCGGTGACACCATGTGCCTCCCACCTGTCACTTACGCGGCAGCGGGTGGATTTATTCCATTCCCCTCTCTCCCTGCCTCCTCCGCCCCCTTGAAGTTGTGTTTTATTTTGTCAGAACTGTAACAGTTATGTGTTATTCCTCCACACCCACAATTAAACGCGTCTAGTGCTTGCCGCCAGGCTTCCAGCGGATTCCTTGGGCAGGGCTTAAGCGAACGCTGTTGCCTGCGCATTTGAGACTGCTTTTCACAGCCTGCGAGGCTGAAGGGCAAGCTCAGCCTGATAATCCTCGCAATTCCAGTTAAGTTCATGCCGGTACCCCGAGAGGCCAGGTTAAGTGCACCATTTGTCAAAGTCAAGGGAGACTTCCTAAGTGAGTCGTGGCCACTTTCCCATTGTGCATTTCTTCTCTTAGCTCCAAACTCTTGACACAGTCCCATTCTTTGAACAGTCACGCTGGTGTGGAATGGCCGAGCCCAGCATCAAGATGTCATTTCCTTTTCCCCAGGTAGCGTTCAAACACGGTGCCATCACATTAGAGCCACCCATCTGATATGTCATTAGCGGGAAGTCAGATCTGCGTGCGAACTTGTCACACAAGAGGCTGTGAGTAATGCCATGCCTTACTTGGACCTCAGGGCTTTCTAGACCAAACTCCTGTCGTGAGCTGCGGTCACTTCCACCATTATGGCACATCTGTCCACGACACGGCGGGGCCTCCAGAACGAGGTTGGTGTCTCAAAGTATTAATTTACCAGTTTGAACATTCCATCCCCAGTAATTTGTTTTGGGACCACTTTAAAGAGCAAGCAGTGTCTCCCCAGTTTCTCTCCTTTGGAGATTCTAATTGGTGCTATTAACTGAGCCCAATTAGTGCCGCATTAATATACAGATTCATCAATCTGCAATGAAAACTTTTTCGGACTTAACAAGCCCCTGGATCGGAGTCGTCTCTGTCATCTGACGTATTGTCAATGCGTTTACTAATAATATTATCCGAAAATGTCACCTTTTTCATCCCCTTTGCTTCATTAGACTCAGACACGGTGTTGACAATTTCCAATCAGGCTGTTAAAATGAGCAACTCTGCAATTATGTGAGTCATTTCGACTGCAGCTCTTAATTGCTCCACCTCGTAACCAGCTCTTTGAGCACCATTGGATCCCAGGGCGATCGATCTCAGCAAAGAACTTTGTTTCTTAATTCCTGCCTGTGGATGCTGATTAAAGGTCACAGCTTTTTCTTCTCCTCGGCGCTCGCGGCGCACGGCAAGGTGCTGGCGAGGTCCGCCCGGCCCCTCCTCCAGGGGTGACTCTCCCAGCTAAATAAGACATTTTGGCCGAGGGGGTGGTAGTCGTCAGGGGGCACCATCCCCACGTGCGCCTAGTCTCACTGTGGCGCCTGATTAACGACTTGGGCGTTTGGGGGCTGTTAGGGCTTGTGACAACGATAACTTCTCAGCTTTAATCGAAAGGTTGGCCGTTACGGAGGGAATGTAAATACTTGTAAAAGTGCATCCATTTAGATATGAAATACTTAAGGAGAACCTGAGGCCTTGGCAGCTTCTGAAAATTGATTTTTCGAGGGTTTTTAAAAAATGTCTGCATTATTGTTTAAGAGTATATAAATAAAAATTAAAATAAACTCAAGCAGGAGTCAACAAAATAGAATGTATTAAATATTGATTTGTATTTACTCAGGAATTAAATTTCTGAAAAAATTTACAGAATATGACTATTACGTACACGTATATATAATACAATACATTTTGAAAAAGTAGATTTCCTGGAGCTATGAAAGCCTGCAGTTCCCTTTACTGAATTGATTTACTTAAAGCATGGTAAGTTATTGTTTTTAAACATGTAAGCATTGTCTCTTAATTTCTAAAACCAAATAATAATTCATCATGAAATTTTATTAAGGATCAGACTTTGGCTAAGTATAAATATCAGCTTTAAAATTTTTTTTAACTTTTTAAAATTTATTTATCTCAGAGAGAGAGACAGTGTGAGCAGGGGAGGGTCAGAGAGAGAGGGAGACACAGAATCTGAAGCAGGCTCCCCCAGCTGTCAGCACAGAGCCCGATGTGGGGCTCGAACCCATGAACTGTGAGATCATGACTTGGCCGAAGTCGGCTGCCCAACCGACTGAGCCATCCAGGCACCCCTAAATATCAGCTTTTAAAAATAACTTAAAAAGGAAGTAGCAATCAGGAAAATTAACAATTGTGCTTTATTTGGAAACACCTAATACCAAGATTCATCATCATCATCATCAAGATAAAGAAAAAAAATCATTTGACGATTGATGATAGAATTAAAAATTGCAATTTTTTAAATGTTTATTTATTTTTGAGAGAGAGAGAGAGAGTGGGGGAGGGGCAGAGAGAGAGGGAGACACAGAATCCGAAGCGGGTTCCAGGCTCTGAGCTGTCAGCACAGAGCCTGATGCGGGGCTTGAACCCACGAGCTGTGAGATCCTGACCTGAGCTGAAAGTCGGACACTCGGCTGACTGAGCCACCCAGGCGCCCTGATAAAATTAAAAACTATAGAGATAAAAGTGAGTAAAAAAAGGAAACATTTTCATATGTTTAGTAAACAAAGAATTGAATTCCACTGATAGGGAGTAAATGCGTCGTCTGCCTCGCTGACTGATGTGAAGGCCAGAGTCCCTGACTGGTGTGGAGGCCAGAGTCGTGTCATTGGACCGAGCCTTGAGGGGCTGCACGTTGCCATCTGAGGCCCCAGACTGATTTAGGGAGTTTATGGAAGGCTGTCTAGTCTGGGGTCTTCCCAAAGAAAAGGAGCTGCTGAAGGAAGTGGGGGCGCAGCTGTGATGATGGAGGTGACGGTCGCCATCTTGGTTCTAGTTTGCAGATGACACCGAGGCGGGGGTAGAAAGAGAGCTGGGAGCCCAGAGGAGACCCAAGAGACGGAGAGAAACCGGGTGTCTGAGCACAACATGGAGCCGCCGAATCTGCCCACCCCGAACCCTGCTCGACTTCTGGATCCCTGTTGCAGGAGATAATACGCCTTCTCACCCTTTCAGCTTGAGTTGGGTGTTCCTCGTAGCCAGACTCCTAAACCGAGGGGATCCTCAGCGAAGGCTGGTTCAGCAGAGAGCGGGGACATTGGGAGAGAGGAAGCTGATTAAGAGGTTAAAAGAAAAGCCATGTGTGGAGAGGTGGCTGGCGTCCCCATCCCCCCCAGGGTGACCGGGGCCGTACCGCGGGGTGAAGAACCCCTGCCCGCCGGCACTAGCCAGAAAGCACCTCAGTGTTCCCAGCAAGTGCTGGTGGGAGAGGCAAGCAGTGTTTTGCTAAGTTTTGTGATGATTCAGAAAGGAATGACAGTGTTTTCGCGTGGGGGCGGCAAGGGGAATGAGTGATCACTCTTCCGTCAGCCGGGTTTCATCTTCCAAACATTCGATCAGACCATGAGTGATCGGTGGGTATTAAACGCTCACCTTTAAAGGTCAGTACACAGACAGGCGGGCCACGCGGCCCAGACGTGTGCCTGGGGTAACCATGGCAGAATTCATTAACTTGTCACAGCCGTCGCGGGGCCTGTCACGTGTCCTTCTGCGGGGCATACGTTATCCTCAACAGCTTCCAAACGCAAAGCCACACAAGGCCCGAGAAGGGGGTCTGGGGGGTGCTGGTGCAGGGCCCCCACTCTCCCACCCTGTCCCACACGGCCCGGAGACGGCAGCCGGTGCTCGGAGTGCGCTCGCGGGTGGCCATGTTCACGGGCAGGCGCTGAGTCCTGTTTAAAGCAAAGGAGGCCAAGAAGGTGGGCGGGGGCATGACCTTGGGTGTCCCAGTGGTGGAGCTGATGTCCGTCTGTCCCGCCCGACAGTATGGTCGTGGGTCCATGCCCTTCACTGCTACACCCCCCGGGTTCCCCCACCAGGTGGCATGGCACCAGCCCGGGAGAGAAGGGCCCATTTTTCTGTGTGTGTGTGTGTGTGTGTGTGTGTGTGTGTGTGACGTGCAGAACTATGTGACGAGTCACCAGGAAAGGGGGAGGGGCTCACACGTCTGGGCGCAGGCCAGGTCCGGTGGCTTCGGAGGTGCCCATGCCTCCCGGGGCTGCTGGGGGCGGCCCACACTAGGAGCTCCCGGNCCAGTTAGAGCTGGGCCCCCGTCCCTCCCCGGAGCGTCCAGGGGTTCGTTCAAAAACAGCGATTGAGGCCCCATGTTTTCCGACTCCATCAGAGATGCCGGTTCGCTGTGGACAATTTGGAAGGTGCCGGCGTGTAGAGGTTAGAACATAAAATTACTCATAATCCCCCTGAGGGAGGGGCTGGAAGGAGTGTGGGCTGCTTCTTTCCAGCTTCCACCTCTCTGGAAATCTGTTTCCCTCATGTGTCTACAGTCCTTTATTCCACCACCAACGTTTACTGAGCACCTACAACATCCCGGGCACCGGCCTGGCCCCGGTGCCGCCTGGAGCAGGCGGAGCTCCTGCCTTCCGGGGCTCCCCGCCCCCCGGGGGGGCAGGAGACAGGAGGCGTGGGCCGCTGCAGGGGTGGTGGGCAGAGGGGACGCTGCTCCAGGGACGGTCAGGTAAGAGCAGTGGGCGGAGGTGGCATTTTGGCAGCGTCCGAATGAGGCAGCTGGGATCCACAGGAGGCTCTAGGGGAGGAGTGTCCTGGGGCCGGAAGCTCCAGAGACAGAGCCTCAGGGCCGGGCGGGGTGAAGGCCACATGCTCACCTTACAGGGAGGCAGCCCCCGCTCAAGGGGGGGGGGGCTCCCGATCTGCAGGGACCCCTGGGGATCCCTGTGGGTCCGCACGGCTTAGGGGCCCCGGGGAGACGCCCTTGGAACCCCGCTCACCCGCGCCCCGGGAGCCTGCGTGCCTCCCTGTGCCCGGGGGGCCCACCTTGCCCTGCCCGGGCTCTGCCCTCTCCCCAGTGGGCTCCGGTGATGTCCCGGCTTTGGCTCTTGGTCCTTCTGGCCTTGGCGAGTCAGCCTCCCAGACCCGGGGTTTCTCCTCCGCCGGACGCTGACCACGCCTGACCTCTCGTGGGCTCCTGCCCTTCAGCAACCGCAGAGAGCGCTGCCTCTGGGGCCTCTCCCCCCACACCCCTGCCTCAGCCCCTGCGTGTCCTGAACCCAGCCCTCCGCAGCCCCCGAACCTGCTCTGCCCCCCAGGGGCCCCTGTATCTGGGGACCACCCACACACAGGCTGGGGGCACCGGGCACCTACGCCCAGCTCCTCCCGGGGCGTCACTGATGCTTCAGACCCCCTCCCTCGAGGGCGCCGGAGCCTGCGCACCTGCCTCCGTCTGCCTTGATCCCCAGAGGAGCCCAAGGAGTGTCCTCTCCCTGGTCCCCAGCCCAGAGCACCTTCTGGGAAGTCTCCTCCCGGGGTCCCTCTCAGTCCACAGTGTAGAGCAGTGAGTTTTTAAGCCACGCACTTCTGATTTCGCCACCTGCCTGAAACCCTTCAATGTCAAGGTGTCCGCAGCTCTGAAGAAAATGGTCAAGGAGCGGGTCAGTCGGTTGAGCATCGGACTTTGGCTCAGGTCATGATTTCCCAGTTTGTGGGTTCGAGCCCCTCATCGGGCTCTGCACTGACAGCTCGGAGCCTGGGGCTGCTTTGGATTCTGTGTCTCCCTCTCTCTCTGCCTCTCGCCCACTCTCTTTCAAAAATAAATAAATGCTAAAAATTTTTTTAAAGAAGGAAAATGGTCAAAATCATCAACAAGGCTCCCCGGCAAGTGCTCTCAAAGTGCCTGCACAGCCCTGCCCCCTCACTGTAAGGAACCGATCGGTGCCCCCAACTGCAGTGATTAATGGCGCATGACTGTTAGTTCAATGTCTGTCTCTATTGGCAAGTCGCTGTCACTGCCGTATTCTCAGCACCGAGCACAATGACATGTTTATATGTAGAAAAACAAGTGAATAATGAAAACAGCTAACACTTGGGTGCTTATTATCTTCTAGGCAGTGAGCTAAGCATTTTGCATATATTAGCTGTAACCTCAGCAACCCCCTGAGGCAGGTTGTAGAGATGGGAAACTGAAGCACAGAATGGCTACGTAACTTGCCCAAAGATGCACAGGAAGGGCTAGGCAGCCTGTCTCCCAGGCTGTGCTCCGAAATCAACAAAAAGATGCACTAATTCACTGTGGGGAAACACCAGCACATGCAGAGAGCTGGAAAAGAGAAGCCACTCAGAAATGATCACTGTTGGGGCGCCTGGGTGGCTTAGTCGGTTAAGCGTCTGACTTTCACTTAGGTCATGATCTCGCGGTTCATGGGTTCGGGCCCCGCGTCGGGCTCTGTGCTGACTGCCAGCTCAGAGCCTGGAGCCTGTTTCAGTCTGTGATGCCCTCTCTCTCTGACCCTCCCCTGCCCACACTGTCTCTCTCTCTCTCTCTCTCCTAGAAATAAATAAAACATTTAAAAAAAAAAAAGAAATGATCACTGTTAACATTTTGGGGTAGACTCCCCATGCTTACGTGTCAGTTAGATATAGAGTCAGATGTCCCCACTAGTGCGTTGGACGCAACAGGTGACTACTGTCCACAGTGCTTGTAACCTGCGGTTCTCACTGGGCACTTTGGTGAGCTCGCCTTTTCATGGCATCGTCTACGACAATATTTTTACTCATTTTCCAGGGGGTGGCTGAACCACAGTTTGCTCAGCTCAGGCCTTCTTGTCGACATGGAGACCTTTCCACTTCACCCGTTTATAACATCGTGGCAATAATTATGGGAGTCTCAATCACCCTGCTTGTGTCTGTTTCTGGTGATCGGTTCCACGAGGTGGGGTTGTGGGGTTCAGGGGCACGCAAGGTTTTAAGACTCAGGGCCAGTGGTGCCAGAGACCTCCAGGAAGCCCCCTCACCGCCTGGTGCAGGCTCAGCGTCACACCTGGAGCCCCCTTCCCCGGGGGCGGGTCCTTGTGCGGAACAGGCTTGGCAGGGTCTTCCA
>NW_027532162.1:2552761-2557152 GCF_008692635.1 Crocuta crocuta
CCTCCACCTCCCCCCAAGGACCACGGCCTGCTGCCTCTCCCTGTCCCCCCCACCCATTTCCTTCTGGGGCTCACGCCCGCTGAATACAGCATCCAGCATGGCCAGGCCCGGGAAGGCTGTTCCTATGAAACAGAAATTCAAGGCGGACCGCTGGCCCAGAAGCCAAAATCTTGCTCCCTGCCCTGCTTCACTCTCGCTCAAAATCCAGAATCCAGCCAGGATTACGCATGCTCCGTCAGAAACCAGGGGTGAGCCTTTTTTTTTTTCCCCCTCCCTCTTCTCTTCTCAAGTCTGGAAAATTCCTGCAGATGCTACATTGGGACTATTAAGAAAACACTGGATTCCCATGACGGATGAGACTTTGTTTTGTTTTGCTTTTTTAAAGAAAAGGTTTTATATGTTTTGAAGTAACCTGAAGCAGCTGCATAAGCCTAGCACGACAAGGGGCCCCGGGTGGCCCCCGCTGGCAGGTTTGAGGGGACGTGGGCTTGGAGTGGCAGCCAGTGGGGACAGTCCTGGGAAAGAAAAGGAACTGTCTCCCCTGGACCTTGCTTGTCAAAACTAGAAAACACTCGCTGGGGCATTTGCTGGCTCTAAAAAAAAAAAAAACAGCACCGAACAGTGTGCGTGTTGTAGGCAGGAGCGGACAGCCCCTCCCGGGGAAAGCCCGTCACCGGCCGAGGGACCTCCTACTATTAGATCCTCTTTCCAGACCCCCGAGGGGCTGCAGGAAAAGAGGAGGAAGGTTCTGGTCCACAGCTCCTTGGCCACCGTGAGCCATCTTTTATTGCTGTTTCCATCTCAGGAAGCAAAAACCAACAGAAGCAAATAAACACGAAGCCCTGGGGTGCCCGGTGTGGAAGGCACGTCACACACCGTGCCTTCCTGTAATCCTCGAGGGACGCCTGCCAGGGAGGCATCCCCACCCACATTGGGCGGATGAGGAAACTGAGGCCGGAGAGGTGAAGGGACATGCCCAGCGCCGAGGAGACTGGGGGTGGGTGGAATGGGAATCTGCCAAAACCCATCTCCCCAGGCGGCCTCCTGCCCCCACCCCGCCCTGCAATTCAACGTGCAGCATCTGCACTGAGCAGGTTCTGGTTTCCAGCGCTTTCTTCTCCTCCGCTGCAGAGGGGCTTGTTGGGGCACAGGCCTCCTGGGAGGGAGGCATGTGTCAACTTGGGGGCGCCTCGCACCCCAATTTCCTGGAGAATGGGACTGTTCACTCAGGATGCCTTTCTGGGGGCTCATTTCCAACGCCGGAGGCAGGTGTAATTCCGACTTCCACCAGCAGGGTGCCCGTGTCCCCACACCCTCTCACCCACCAACAGATTCTCTTTACGTTGTTGCCAACCTGATGGATGGAACATATACCCTGGCTTTAAAAATATATATTTATATGTATGGTTTTTTCCCACTGAAAAGTAACACGTGCTCGTTCAACACGTTTGGGAAACTGCAGGAAATAGACGTAACGGCTGTGCTCCCAGGGCCGTGATAGGGGCCGGGGTCCCAAGCAGGTGCTCTGGGAATATCTGCTGAATAAGTGAACAAGGAAACAAAATTACCACGGGTCCAGCGACAAGCTCTGTCAACATTTTGGTGTGTGTATTTTCTCTGAGTAGTTTTCTTGCATCGCTTAGGTTTGTTTACATTCATTATGATCTCCTGGCAGACACAGTTTCCTATCATGTTTCTTTCATTCCACATCATCTGACACATATGCTTCCCTCTTCTATGTAGCATTTTAAGCATCTCTGTAATATCCTGCGAGTGTGCGAACCACAGCTTACTTGAATCTTCCCCTGTGAACTTTTAGGCTGTTTTCCATTTTTCTCTCTGTAAATGACGCGGCTGCTGTCTGTTATACGGAGCCCTGTGCCCATCTTTCAGCTGATTTCCTAAGCTGAAAGGGAGAGAGTCTCAGAAGGAAGATGAACTTGGGCAAAGGGTTCTTTTTTTCCCTGATCTGATTTCATATTTCTTAAGAGTGACATACCTTATGAAACAGCTTTATATCTGTTGAGAAACCTGGTTAAGTTCTTTTTTTAATATTGTTTTTAAAAATGCCTTGTTCTGAACAATATTATGTGCCTTTCAGAAAACAGTGGCGGATATGAAAGGAGATTTGTTCCCTCTGAGCTCTTAGGAGGCGATCTGGCTCAGGAAACAGGCACATCAGATCCGTGCGTGTATCTGATGGTTACCATGGGAACAAGTCATTTAACACAACGCTAGGTTACAGCACTGATCAATAAGGGAGGGGGGCAAGAGTGAAACAAATTAGTTGGCGTCTGAACAGCCCCCCAGGGATAACAGCAATAAGAGCTCTGTCTGTCCCCGTCCCCAGGTGGGGCCCTGGGTGGGTGGGTGGAGGGAGGCAGGAGAGAAGTCCCCTCCAACCTGGGTTGGGATGTGTGGGGCAGGGGTGCAGGGGATAGTCTGACGGGGCTGAGAAACCCGTTCCTCCAAACCACATATTGGGGCAGGAGGGTCCTGAGACAAGATCGGGGACCTGAGATCCTGGGGCCGGGGGGACAGAAGGCTGGGACGGACCCCAGGGCCTGGGCACAGCCAGCCCCAGCGTCTGCACGCTCCTGCAGCCTGTTGGCACGGCCAGCTGGGACAGCTTGCTGCTTTCCTCATCGCTTGGGTGGGGAGTCGAGTCCGCGAGGAGCCGTGACCGCCCCCACGCGCTCGGCAGCTCCGAGTCCCAGCCCAGCTCTCTGCAGGGGTGACGCGGGTCCAGCGGTGGAAAAACCCCACGTGCTCTCACGGAGGTCCTAGCCTGGTGGGGGAGAAAGCACCTCCATGGGTTCATCCCTTCTTCACCCACGAATCCTTCCTGAGCCCGTCTGTGGGGGTGCGCCCTGGTCTGGGCAGCCAGCAGAGCCCCAAGCGGACGGGGCACGGGCTCTGGGCAGATGGTGGCTCCGCCGTTTGGCAGGCTCCTACCTGTGATGTGTCAGGATAGTGACGGATTATCCATCATTCTCAGATCCCGGCCTGAGAAACGCCGAGGGGCCGATGGCCATCACGATGACAAGGATCTGAAGGGCCTGAGGCAGAGTCTGATGGGTGTGAGGAAGAAGGGCTTTCTTGGGGGTGGCGGCACCCACGAAGTCTACTGAATCCTGAAAGTTGACACGGGGGGAAGTCAGCCTGGGGCGATGGAGTTCAAGGGCCAAGGGGTGGCCGGGATTCCTCGGGGGGCAGGGGCGGGAGCAAAGTGAGGGCGTCTGGGAGCACTCGCACGGTGCCATTACACCTCCAAGCCCCACGGAGTGGGGGTGAGGGCGCAGGTTCAAGGCGCCCCTGCCTGTCTTAAAAGGTCTGGGAGGAATAACTGGAAGTTGAATTAGAGCCGCCCCCGCTTCCCAGCGCGCCAGCCTGGGCGTGCAAGGGGCTACCCTTCAGGGGCCACTCACCATACCTGCGGGGCGGGGCCCCCTCTTCAAAGGACCTCCCCAAATGAGTGTAGAGTTGGGACCCTCTTACCAGAAGGTAATTCAGCAACTCGCGTCCCAAACCTGTAACTGTCCCAATCTTTGGTTTCACTGGCTTGAATTCCGGGGACCTTTCCCGGGGGCCTTTCCCGGGGACCTTTCCCGGGGGACCCGGAGATGGTCACAGCAGGGGCTGGGAATGACACGGGAGCCCCAAATCAGGCACTGGTTGTCGATTTGGGCACAGCACCGAAACCTGTCTGTGCCTCAGCCTTCCCATCCGTAAGATGGGCGGAGGGATCTGTGCCTACCAGAACGGAAGTGACCATGCCCAGCATCTGGCTTGGTGCCTGTGACCGAATCAGCCGTGAGGAAATAATAACCTTTGCCTATTAATTCCATGTTCATGTGCGTCTAACAGGGTCTGGGGCTGGCCTGGGAGCCCAGCTGCCATGGAGAAGAGAACAGCCATGTTCCTGCGCGGCTGGGGGGCAATTCCGGGCCCACCACATCCTGGCTGTGTGACCTCGGCCAGTCGCCTAACATCTCTGAGCTTCGCTGTGCAGTGGGTCAAGGGGGATGCGAGCGCCCTTCGCTGGGGACGCTGTGCAGGGCAATGGCTCAGCCTCCCCCCCCTCCCCCCGCCCCCAGGAGCCAGCGGGTGAGGGTGGCGNCCATTGCCATATTAATAAATAATAACGTTTATTATTCTCCAAATGGGTGTCCAAAATACAAAGGCAGTTACATGTCTTCTATCTTTCTCCTAAATTGAGACAGCAGAGCCTTAATTACAGAGACTCACGCACCTACCGCGTTCTGATCGGGTCCTGATCCTGCTTTCCTCGCTGCCCCTGAGCCAGCTGCTTCTAGAGCCCCCCCCCGTGTAAGCGAGGGACTCTGCTGCTGTTTGGTCCTGCCCTTTCCTCTCCTCCCTGTCACCCCTCC
>NW_027532162.1:2557431-2571520 GCF_008692635.1 Crocuta crocuta
GTGGGTGGCTGGGAAATGGCCTCTGCCCCCGGGGCCTGGGGGGTCAGGATGCCCTCCTTCCTCATTCTTTGCTTCCAGGAATATCCCCTGAGCTCTGGGGTGTATCTTCACTGCACACACGGGGAAACTGAGTCTTGGCGGGAGGCGCTCCCCGGGCCTCCGNCCTGCTGTCTGACCTTAGACCCTCACTTTGGGGAGGGGGGTCCCCGCTAGGCCCCCGGGAAAAAGTCGGAGATGGAGGGCGGCTCCTCAGGTCCGCACCCTACACGGCTCGACTCCCAGGAAGAAAACCGGCCCGCCATCCCCCTCCTAGAGATTACCGGGCGTCTGGGTATATATCCAGCTAGGACTTCTTCCATGCAGATGCTGAAGGAAGAGACTCCTTCCCCCCAAGAGGCGTGAGATCTTACCCCACATGCAGTTTCCCATCTTGGCCTTTTCACAAATGCTTCATTCCAGGCCCTTCCTTGTGCCATGAAGCCGTTCTTCAGACACCTGGGTTTGCACAGCTGCACACTCGGCACCCGTCCACGGCAGAGACAAGCCCCGCATTGCTGACCCGGGCCGGTGACTGCTCGCACCCTCCCCTGAGGGGACAGCGGCCTCTGTGGCCATCGAGCGCTCAGGTCTCAGCGGGGATCCTTGATTACGTCCTCAGGGTCCGTTCCTAGAAGTGGAATCACTGGGTCAGAGAGCACGAATGCCCTGAGGGCTTCTGGCTGGCTCCGCCCGCGTGCCTGTCAGCCGGGCACACCCAGGCACACTCCCCAGGCAGGCCTGGCGGCCGGCTCACTGCCACGCCCTTGGCACCCCTGCCAAAGCTGACATTGTCGTCTGACAGGCTCTTTGCGGCACTTAACTGTGACCCCGGTGCTGCCGTCCTGACCTTTCATCTTGGGACCCTGGGGATTTGGGCAGGCGGGTTGAATTTTCACATATGGAGAGACTGAGGCCCAGTGAGGTCAGGTACATTTGACCCATAGGATTTTAGTCTCTTTGAGACCTGAGGGGCCATCCAAGCCTCTTTGTATTTCAGATAATGGGGAAAGGCTCAGAGAGACATCAGTGGGAGAGCACGGTTTCTGGAGTCCATCTGTCCATCTATACACCCACCCATCCCACCTACCCATCCCCTCATTCATTTGGGAGCTCACCTACCCACCCATCTACCCATCCATCCATGTATCCATCCATGCATCTACTCATCATCCACCCATCCATCCACCCACCCACCCATCTGTCTGTCCATCCATCCACCCACCCATCTGTCCGTCCATCCATCCATCCATCCATCCATCCATCCATCCATCCATCCATCCATCCCTCTGCCTGTCCACCCAACCATCTTTCCATCTGTCCATCTGTTCATCCATCCATCTGCCCATCCATTCAATATTTACTGAGAACCAGCTCTGGGCAGGCTCAAGCGCAGGGAATTTTGCATGACTAGCTCTGGCTCTTGCAGGGNCTGTCCACCCAACCATCTTTCCATCTGTCCATCTGTTCATCCATCCATCTGCCCATCCATTCAATATTTACTGAGAACCAGCTCTGGGCAGGCTCAAGCGCAGGGAATTTTGCATGACTAGCTCTGGCTCTTGCAGGGAAGTCACACTGTAAAGACATGACCATGGCCATGATGCCTCATCTGCAAGAGGAGTTAGGCTGTTATAAGAGAACATGGCGGAGAAGCTAGAGCTGGTCGGGGCAGGAGTCAGGAGAGCCTTTCTGGGGAGGATAAATCCTGGCCCCCCACTGCCACTCTCTGTGTGACCTTGGGGGAGTCCCTATGTCCTCCACCTGAGGTGTGCTACTCTGGAGCACAGAGGAGACAAGCTGTAACTTACCTTGAGGGCAGCTTGGTTGCACAACGACGATGCAGGGACATGCCGGGGAGTGAACGGGAGCTGCAGCTGCTGTCCTGGCCCCTGGGTGGTGGTTATGCTCTGGGGCCTTGAAGGGTTTGTGAGAACTAACCAGGAGTCAGTTTCAGGTACCATCTTGCTCCATCCGCACAAAACCATTAACTTTCTGTTTCTCGTTACTCTTACTATTATTATTGCTAACATCTTCTGAGTTTTTAATCAGAGGCCAGGCATTTTGCCAAGCACCTTCATGTATCAATTAATTTAATGCCCCATCAGCCCTGTCAGATAGGTAGAAATCACTATGCCCATTTTGCAGAGGAGATCACTGAGGCACAGAGTAGTTCTGTAGGTTGCCCAGGGTCGTGTAACCAGTAGGGTGGGGGATCTGGGCAGCCCGACACCAGGAACCATGCTCTAGAACCCACCATGATCCTGTTCTTTTTTAAAAAAATTTTTTAAAATGTTTTGTTTATTTCTGAGAGAGAGAGACAGCGTGAGCAGGGGAGGGTCAGAGAGAGAGGGAGACACAGAATCTGAAACATGCTCCAGGCTCTGAGCTGTCAGCACAGAGCCCGACGGGGGCTCGAACCCACGAACCGTGAGATCATGACCTGAGCCGAAGTCGGACGCTTAACTGGCTGAGCCACCCAGGCGCCCCATGATCTTGTTATTTATTTGTGCTGTTCTTACTGCAGGAGCTAACTTGTTTTGGTTTTTAAAAAAAATTTTTTTTAATGTTTATTTATTTTTGAGAGAGAGTGAGAGAGAGAGAGAAGGAGAGGGACAGAGAGAGAGAGAGAGGGAGACACAGACTCTGAAGCAGCTCCAGGCTCTGAGCTGTCAGCACGGAGCCCAATGTGGGGCTCGAACCCACAAATGGTGAGATCAGACTTGAGCTGAAGTCAATGCTTAACCAACTGAGCCACCGGGAGACCCCGCAGGAACGTACGTTTTACAGATGAGGAAAGCAGCACTCAGGGAACCCGACTTGCCCTGAGACTGATATTTCAGGCCTGTGGGACCATCAGTCTGGTTCTTCTGAGGGTCCACCCACCCAGAGTCCCTGGAATAGTACCCGAGGGAGTCTGCCTGCCTCTCCAGCCTGAGCTGACTTTTCTCCTTACTCCACAGACTATTGGAGCCACCAAACACACCCCAAACCCCACGAGGGGAGGAGGGGGTGGGCAAAACTCAGGGGCAGAGTGTGAGCTGTGTGGCTTTGCACAAGTCTCTCACCCTCTCTGTGCCGCTCATTTCTGACGGTGGTCAGGAAACCCATGGATGTGAACGGAGGCTGTGGACAGGAAAGTGCCAGGAGCATCAAGGAAAATTGTTATTCATTTGTTTACTTATTCATTCAGTGAGCATATATTCTGCCTCACTGTGTGCCAGACCCTTTCTAGGCACTGGGGTCCCAGTGTTGAATAAGGTCAGGACTCTGACATTCTAGAGAGAGAAGCAGGCAGCGAACAAATAAACAAATAATTCCCTAATACAAGGTGAAGACTAAGTGCTATGACGAAAATCCAGGAGAGGGGCTGGAGGATGATGAAAGTGGAGGTCCCAGAAGAGCTGAAGAGGTGACATTTAAACAGAACGAATAGAGTGGTCAAGTCACACCTCTGTCTCAGGAGAGAACATTTTAGGCAAGGAATCAGCAAGTGCAAAGGTCCTGAGGCAGACTCACATGGCTCAGTGAGTTTGAAGCAAACCAAGGAGGCTGATGGAGGGAAAAGAAAGTGGTAGAGGGTGAAGTCAAGCAGGCAGGGAGTTTCAGGGGCAGCCCTGGTGTGACCGTAGGGTGAGGGCTGAACACAGTGATGTGATTTAACTCAGGATTCCAGGATGCTCCCTGGTGCTCGAGGGCAGGGGCAGGTGGCTGGCAGAGAGTCACCACAACGGTCCAGCTAAGAGGCCGTGATGGCTCAGATGCGAAAACCAGGACTGAGTGCAGGGCGGGGGACAATGTGTTCCGGGGGCTTCTGTCCCTACCGGCAACCTGATGAAAACCTGTCACACGGTTTAGGGGCCCACGAGCGGCCTGCTGTTGGTAGAGGGGACGTGCTTCCTTTCTCACACGTGAAGGTTTTGGGCGCGCAGGCCTGCGTCTTCCTGCTCGGATCCAGGAAAGAAGCATCTCTGCGCACCCTGGGCCAATGGTGCTGTTCCAGGTAAGTGTTCCTGACTTCCTGCCTGGAGAAAACGGTAGCAGCGTCGTTGGGACTCACAGCCCGGGCTCCCCAAGGCTGTCTGCGTGGAAAGGGGACAGGGCATCTAGCCCTGCGGGTCCCCGACGCTGCCTACCTGATGCTGGCAGCTCCCGGTGACCCCCACGACCCTGTGAGGATGGCTGTGACTGTTCTTTGTTGGTGACTGCGAATGCAGGTGGTGCTTTCCCCCGAGGGGACAGGGCTCCCTCCTCCTCACTGTCGTCAGGGGGCCTGGCTTCTGCCCGTGTGGATGGAGCCCCAGCTTCTTGGCAACCCCAGTGTCAGGTGTGGGCCTTCCCAGCGCGCCTGCCCAGTTTGGCCAGAGAGAACGTCCCGTTGCGCAAACACACGTGACATCTGCCAGATGGACGGTTTCCTGTCCCCTCTCCAATTTTCTATTTAACTTCTCTTTCCTAATTGCAGAGCCAGGACTTCCGGTATAATGTTGAGTGGAAATGGAGCAATTGTCTTGTTTCCAATCAGCGGAGGGAAGGGTCGATATTTCAGCATTGGGTTTGAGGTTAGCATAGGTTTTTTTTTTTAGATTGGCTCTAGGAAAATTCCCTTTTTTCTTAGTTTTCTGAGATTGTTATCAGGTGTGTGTGTTGAATTGATCATGTATTAAATGTTCTCCTTTCTTCTTTTGATATGGCATAAAATACATTGGTTTTCAAGGGTTAAAACATCTTTGTTCTCCTGGCATAAATCCCCAGGGCCTTTTTCATATATTGTTGGATTCTATTTGCTAATATCTGAAGAGTTTTTGTTTCTATATTTTCATGAGAGATTTTGGTCTGTGGTTTTTATTTTGCTTTATCAGGGTATGGTATTAAGGTTACTGCCCCTAAAATAAAGTGTTCCCTTTACCCTCCATTTTCTTTAAAAATTAAAAACAATGTTTATTTATTTTTGAGAGAAAGAGAGAGAGAGACAGAGGGTGAAGGGGAGAGAGACAGAGAGGGAGACACAGAATCTGAAGCAGGCTCCAGGCTCTGAACTGTCAGCACAGAGCCTGACATGGGGCTTGAACTTATAAACGTGAGATCATGACCTGAGCCGAAGTCAGACACCTAACCATCTGAGCCACCCAGGCGCACCTTTACTCTCTATTTCCTGAAAGATTTTTTATAAACTTAGTGTTATTTCCTCCTTAAATATATGATAATTCACCCATGAAAATATCTGGGGCTGGTGTAAATATAGGGCTCTTTAGAGTTTCTATTTCATCTGTGTCAGTTTTGGCAAGTTGTGTTTTTTTGTAAAGGAATTTGACCATTTAACCTAAGTTGTTGAATTTGTTGGCATAAAGTTGTATGCAGGATCTGTCGTGATAACCTCTGTTTAATTTCTGGTATTGGTAATTTGTGTTCTCCCTCGTATTCTTTTTGAGTCTTGCTATTGGTTTGTGCATCTTTTCAAAGAGCCAATGTTTGACCTTGTTAATTGTCTCTGCTGTTTCCTACTTTGTTGATTTCTGCTCTGTGTTATTGCTTTCCTTCCAGTTCTTCACTTTCCTTGCTCTTCTGTTTTAGCTTGTCAGAGTGTTGCCTTAGGTCACTGATTTTATACTTCCTTTTCTTTATAAGTATTTAAAGCTATACCTTTGCCTCTAAGCACTGTTTTAGCTATAGCCCATATATTTTGACATGCCATATTTTCATTATTAATCAGTTCTTGTGGTTTCCTTCATTCATTGATTATTTAGAAGTGTGTTGTTTGATTCTAAAGTATCTGTGGGTTTCCTAGATATTGTATTATTGGGTTTAATTCCACTGCGGTCAGATATACTCTGTCTGATTTTGTATTTCCTTTTACACATATTGAACCTTGTCTTATAGCTCAGCATATGGTTTATTTTGATGATTGCTCTTGAAAAGAGTGTGGACTCTGTAGTTGTTAGATATTGTCTTCCATAAAATCAGTTAGGTCAAGGTGGTTGATGGTGTTGTTCAGATTGCCTATGTCATTTATGCCTGAACTTCTTTTTTTATCAATTACTGAGAGAGTAGAGTTAAAATTTCTAATAATTATTAAAAAACTGACTATTTTTCCTTTAACTTCTATTAACTTTTGCTTCATATATTTTGAAGTGTGTTATCATATGAATACCCCCTTATGTTTGTTACGTCTTTCTGATGAAGTGGCTCTTGGACCTTTACGAACTGGTCTTAATTATCTCTGGCAAAACTCTTGGCCTTGAAGTCTTTTTTACCTGATATTAATATAATGGCTCCAGTATTCTCATACTGATTTTTTTCTCTCTCTGTATTCACATCCACTTACTTCCCACCACTGTGTGTCTTTATATTTAGAGAATATCATTTTTAGAAGCCTATAGTTTGTTCTTGCTTTTGTATCCATTCTGACAGCCTCGGCCTTTTAATTGTAGTATTTAGTCCATGTATGTCTCTCATTTTATTTTTTGTTTTCTGGTTGTCCCTTCAGTCTTTGTTTTCTGTGGTTCTCTTTTCTGTCTTCTGTCTTCTTTTGGATAATTTGAATATCTTTTAAGTTTTTATTTTAACTTATCTACTGGCATTTTTAGTTATACCTTCTTGTGTTAAATTTTTTTTTAATTTTTAAAAATCTTTTATTTATTTTTGAGAGAGAGAGAAAGAGAGAGACACACAGAGAGAGGGAGACACAGAATCCGAAGCAGGCTCCAGGCTCTGAGCTGTCAGCACAGAGCCCGACATGGGGCTTGAACTCATGAACTGTGAGTTCATGACGTGTGCCGAAGTCAGATGCTTAACCAACTGAGCCACCCAGTCACCCCTGGGTGTTTTACTGAGGATTAGACTGGAGTTTGGAGGAAAAGACCAGAGAAAATGTGCTTTTCTCATCACATTTGATCAAGGGTACCTAGTATCAATATGGCTTGTCACTGTTGATGTTGACCTTGGTCACCTGGCTGAGATATTATCAGGTTCCTCCATTGTATAGTCACCTCCCCCCTTTTCATATTCATTGTAGAGAAGGATGCCACAGTTGAGGAGTGAAGAATTATGAGCCCCACCCCCAGAGTAAACTTTCAATATAAAGTGTTTGGAATTCTTCTGCAGGGGAGATTTTCTCTTTTCCCACATGTATTTATTTATTCAATTATTAATTTATATCAGTACGGACTCATGGATATTTATTTTACACTTTGGATTATAATCCAGTAGTAATTAATCTTGCTGCTTGAACTGTTTCAGCTTTGGCTGTTGGGAGTTCTTTCTGTTGACTACTGTGACCTTTTGTTAGGGCCCCGTGTAAGCTTTTGTGTTTGTTTGTTTGTTTGTTTGTTTCAGCACTTCCTTATTTTCTGGGGCTTTAAGATGCTCTAGGCTCATTTAGTTTATTTCCTGCCCCAGCTCCAGAATCGGTCATTTCTCCAAGGAGCCCTGGTTCCTTTTACTGAAAAATGGTATTGAAACCCAATTCTGCATACTGGGTGTACTCGTTGCCTCAGCGCCCTCTCATTGGCAGAATAAGGGACACACGTGTGTATAGGAACCCACCTACACACATACCTGTGTGCAAACATCTGTATCCATCCTAAACTAAACATGAATTCATGCTGATGCCTCCTACTGCAATCCATTACCGCAAGGATCATTCTAGCCTCCTCCCCTTGCTTATCTGTAAATTCCCAACATTCTACAAGTTCAACGGTGGGAAACCTGGATTCTACTGCCCACCATCCCTTGACTTAACTGTGCGGATCCACTGTACATGTACAGCGGCATCAGAACTCATACTGTCCCGCCGCGGGGCACGGCAGCCAACGAGAGTACAGGGTTATGTGTAGTTCCTTTTAGTCTCACAGACTCCACTCATCTCCAAAATTATTTTGGGTTAACGTATTCCCCTCCTGATTCCTTTCACTGGGGTTGTTTTATACTTCTGTAACAAATACATCTAGACTCTGTTCTCACAGTCTATGTTCCTTCCCGGGATCCCCTGACCTCCTAAATGACTTTAAAAATTGGCGTGTATTAGGTTTCATTGTTTGGGCGGTAGGTAGTTCTGTGGGTTTACCAAATGAACAGCTTCAATCAAGTAGATTGATAGTGCTGTTCAGGTCAACCATATTTTAATTACTGTGATTTTAATTACTGTATTAATTACCAAAGGAGGGAGCTGAAGTCTCCCACTGTAATAGTGGATTTGTCTATTTCTGTATGTTGTTCTATGGGTTTCTGCTTCATGTATTTTGATACTTTTTTGTGAAGTACGTACACATTAAAGACTGTTTCATCTTCTTGAAGAATTGACACCTTTCTTTTTTTTTTTTTTACATTTTTATTTATTTCTAGGAGAGAGACAGCATGAGCAGGGGAGGGTCAGAGAGAGAGGGAGATACAGACTCAGAAACAGGCTCCAGGCTCCGAGCTGGCAGCCAGCACAGAGCCCGACGCGGGGCTCGAACCCACGAACCGCGAGATCATGACCCAAGCGAAAGTCGGACGCTCAACCGACTAAGCCACCCAGGCGCCCCGAATTGACACCTTTCTAATCAGGTTATGTCTTTCCTTGCTTGTGATAACTCTTTTTTTGCCTTGAAGCCAGCTTTGTCTGAAATTAATCAAATGACATCAGCTTTCTTGATTTGTGTTAACATTGTATGACTTTCTCTATCCCTTTGCTTTTAACGTATATTGTCATCATATTTAAGATGGGTTTCTTGTTGATGCCATAGAGTTGGGACTTGTTTCCTTAATCTGCTTTTAATTGGTGTCATTAGAGCATTCTCATCTGAAGTGGATATTGATAGAGCTGGCTGAATATCTCCCACGTCTGTAACTGCTTTGTACTTATTGCACTTATTTTTTGTTTCTTTTTTCTTCGTCCTCTGACTTCTCTGTTTTAATTGGGCATTAGTTTATGATTCCATTTTCCTCTCTTCTTTTAGGCATATTATACTTAAAAATTTTTAGAGATTGCTCTAGAGTTTGCAATATACTTTTGAAAAAATGTTAATTTATTTTTTTGTGTGTGAGAGAGAGTGTGTGTGTGTGCAAGCAGGGGAAGGGCAGAGAGAGGGGGACAGAGGATCCAAAGTGGGCTTCGTGTTGACAGCACAGAGCCCAATACGGGGCTCAAACTCACAAACTGTGAGATCGTGACCTGAGCCAAAGTCAGATGCTTAACCAACTGAGCCACCCAGATGCTCCTGCAATATACTTTTATAACTAATTTAAGTCCACCTCCAAGTAACACTATGCTTCTTCACATGTAGTGCAAATACTTCATAATAGCTTATATCCAATTTCTCCTCATTCTTTTAAAGTTGCTTTCATTAATTTCACTTATTCATATGCTACAAGCACAGAATACGTTGTTACTATTACTAATTTAAACATTATCTATTAAATAAGAATAAGAAAAAAAGATGTTATTTTACATTTAAAAAACCCTTCTCTGATGTTTTTCCTTTTTTTTTTTTAATGTAAGTTCAAGTTTCTGACCTAGATAGATAGATAGATAGATAGATAGATAGATATCTTTTTCTTTCTGAAGAACTTCTTTTAACATTTCTTGTAAGGCACGTCTGGAAGTAATGAATTCCTTCAATTTTTATTTGTCTGAAAAAGTTTTTACTTCTATTTCATTTTTGATGGATAGTTTTGGTGGATATAGAATTACAGGCCAGTGAGTCTCTTTCCTTCAACACTTAAAATATTTCACTCCATTGTCTTCTTGCTTGCTTTCTGAAGAGGAGTCTGATGTAATTCTAATCTCTCTTCTTTAGGTAAAGTACCTTTTTCTTCTTGCTTCTTTCAAAATTTTCTCTTTTTCTCCAGCATATATAGCATGATATGTTTAGGTATAGATTTTTGGGTATTTTTCCTGCCCGGCGTTTCTGAGCTTCCTGGATTTGTGGTTAGCTGTCTTTCATTCATTTTGGAAAGTTCTCAGCCATTATTACTTCAAATATTTCTTCGGCTTCATTATCTCTTCTCCTTGTGGTTTTACATCATGTGTCTATTATACCTTTTGAAACTGCTCCATAGTTCTTGGGTGTTCTCTCTCTTGTTCATTTTTCCCCCTCTTTACATTTCAGTCTGGGAAGTTTCTATGGGCATATTTTCAAGCTCCCTGAATCATTCCTTGGCTGTGCCCAGTCTACTGATGAGGCATTCCTCCTTTCTATTATAGTGTTTTTCATTTCTAGCATTTCCTTTGTATTCTTCCTTAGAGTTTTTCATCTCCCTGCCTACATTATCTATCACTTATTGCATGTTGTTGGCTTTTTCCATTAGACCTGATCTGATAATTCCAAATCTGTGTCACAGGCAATTAACAGGTAGACGACGGAGGAAGAGAGTACATGCAACATCCAAAATTGGCCAGGGATTAATGTCTGGAATATACAAAGATCTACAAGAAAACCCCTGGAAACCCACTGGAAAAATCAGTGATCAATAATAGCTACCGCCTCTGTGGTGGTCTCTGTGCTCTAAGCACTCACAAAAATGTCAGAACGGAATCCAGTAAGACCTGTGAGGATCCTGAGGAGGGAGGCACTACATCCATTCTTGGGGATTGAGAATGGCTCTCTGTCGGTGGGACTCTGAAGAATAATTAAGAGTTTGCTGGGGAAGGGGTTCTGCTACAGGCATTGGAGGTTGCAGAAGAGCCAGATAGATGTGTGGAGAGAGTCAGGTGCAAGTCGAGTTTCCTGGAAATATGAGAGAGACGTGGTGGGAGATACAGCCAGAGAGGCAGGGCCAGGAGCACGGAAGAACCGTGTAGACAGGGCTGGGGGCAAGCAGAGAAGCTGGTGTGGTGGGACGTGTAGAGCTCTGCATCCTCGGGCATCTTGACCTCCTCAGCTCCATGAAGTGGGGACCTGGCCTCTCTGTGGGGATCAGAACTGAGGTCAGAACAGCTGTCCCCCCCTGGGCCTGGGAGGCCAGGCCAGAGCAGGGAGGTCCTGCCTGAGCCAGAAGTCTGGTGTACGAAGCAGCAGCAAGTCGTGGGTAGAGGAAACGGAATGAGGGTGCCCCAGGGCCCGTCCTCTGGAGAGAGAGGAGGGCAAGGCCCCACCCCAGGGCCTTTACTACCACTGCTCGTGCTGCTGCGGGAAGGGGTCTGGGCTCAGCTCCAGGTACCCTGCGGGTCCTCCGCACCTTCCCAGGGTGGGGGTGAGCCCCAAGCCCACCTGTGTGAGCCAGAGCTCTGTGCGGGTCTTGATTTACGCCTTGGTCTCTGTCCCCCACACCTGGGCTCCTCCTTTCTGGAGACTTCAACGTCTCCCGCCCTCCCACGCAGAACCTCCCTTAATCCGTTGTTTCTGCTCCGAGGATGAGACGGCTTCCCGGTGATTTGCACAGTTGACTTCCCCGTAGACCCGCTTTTTGTGCCTCTTCCTCCTGCCTTCCCATAGCTCCTGCTTCTGCTTACCACCTTGCTGGAAGCCACTGAGCTTACTCTGACTCTGAACCTTTGCCCTTGCTGTTCCTGCTGCCAGGAACACCCTTCCCCGCCTTCCAGGGCTAACTCGGGCGAGAAGAGGCCATCGTCATCACGCGCGGCCCCTGCGCTCCCCTCTGCCCTTTGTGTTTGCGCGCACGTTCTCTTGCTCGCCTGCTGCGTGCGTGCTGGTGTGCGGCTGGGCTTTCCGATCTTGTAGCCATTATGTTTGTGGAATAAAGCAAATTACAATTTTAACTTAAAAAGGCCACTGGAGGGGTGGTCTTGGATTTTGTGGCCCGAATCACGCAGTGAGTTTAAACAGCGAAACCAGAAGGTTATGTGGCCTCGGGCCTTCTCCACTGAATGTATGTTTTGACTGAGAAATTTGGTTTATGTTTTCTGATTAAAGTAAGAGCCACAGAGAGAACTTCCCTGTGGATGATTTGAAACAAGATGTTGGAGAGATAGTTTAAACATGCCATTGGGAGAGTTTCTGATAGAAGTTCATAAAGGGGGTTAGAAAAGTTAGAAGTGTTTAAAGCCCTCTCCTCCCTCTTGTTTCCTTCCCCTCCGCCCCCCTTCTGCCTCCTGCCTTCTCTCTCCCTCCTCCTCCTCTCTCTGCCCCGTGGTCCCCGCCATGAGGTCAGACACCAGGGTTCAGGCCCTGCGCGGAGGGCGCCGCGTTAGCTCTGAGGCAGGACATGACGGTGTGGCGAGCGGTGAGCTCTGCTCCTCCACGGCCCACAGTCAATTCAATTTAGCAAGAAGGCTGCAAGCGGATGTTGGTGCTTAAAGCTGCTGTTGACCTTGGTCCTGGGGCGTCCCTGCTGGGTCACTGCTCCTCAGGGCCCCGGGGTCCTCATCCGAAAAATAAGCACGGAAGGCACTTGCTCTCTCCCTCCCTCCTCCTTTCCCCTCCTGCCTCGCTCCCAGGCCCTGGTTCTGGGCTCCCGGCTCAGCTGGCGGGGCTCAGGGCCATGGGGTGGGGGGGGCGGCCCCTGGGACCGCGCTCCCTGTGCGGCCCCACCGAGGCCCGCAGAGTGCACCCCGCTCCTGACGGTTGAGCCAGGGGGCGAGGGCCCCTTGTACGGAGACAGTCGAGCGTTAGCTGCAGAGCTGGGAATCCGCTGGCGCTGCCTGTCCGGAGTCACTGGGCCGCCACCACGGTGACATTGCACCCCTTCCCACCAAGGAGGTGGCGTCGAGGGATGGCTTTCAAGGGCCCCCCACGGGCCCCCCTTACCTGTGCTCTCCCGGGCTTCCTGCTCCCCAGCCTCCTCCCGTCCATCTCACCAGGGCCTGGGAGCCAGGATGCTGCTGGTCTGGTTCCTGCTCAGGCCTTCCTGAGATCCCCAGCAAGGGCGAGTGTGGGGGAGGGGTGCGATGGGGGGGCAGCAGGGGGTGCCCCTCTCAGTAGGTGGGTGCTGTGTACTGGCCTGCCTAGGCCACAGGGCACTTCCAGACCATCCTCCGGCAGGGCGGGGAGGGGCCTACTGTTCTTGTGTCACAGTCAGGGAAACTGAGGCCCAGAGGGGCAAGGAGCTCCCCAGGCCTCTGAGCCGTGGGGGGCAGCTGGGGGCGGGTGGCTCTGTGGCTGGCCTGTCTGGCTCCCAGAGGCCCTCTGGTCTCTGTGCCTTCTTGCCACCTCCTGCGCACCCCTTGCTCGCAGGACTCGGGGGTGGGGGTGGGGTGCCCGGAGCACCAGGCCGGGAAGGCACGGAGGGCGTGTGCGTCCATTGTTGGAGCATGACTCGCGGGGCAGGATGCAAGCTTGAGCAGAGCCCTCAGCCCGGCCAGCGGGGCGCTTTCGGGTTAGAGGCTCCCATGGGGAGAGCTTAATGCCGAGTGGGGAGCCTGCCAAGCCCGTGCTCCCCGCGCACCACCCTCCCGGGCTGTGCCCTGCAGAGCACACAGGGGGCCCTGCCCAGGCCCCTCCTCCTTCAGGAGCCCCAGGGCCACACAGGAGCCGCCAGCCGTGGCCTCTGCCGACACCTGCCCGGGTCCCCTCCGTCTGGGCTGACCTGCATAGCGGCTGTGTGCAGGCACCATCCCTGTGACAGCTGGGGAAACTGAGGCTCAGAGAGCTAAAGGAACTTACCAGGTTTTGTGAAGGAGGAAGGGGAAGGCTGGTGTTTTCCCTGAGTAGACCCATAATTCACTGGGGCCAGACCACTGTCGGTGAACGGAGGAAAGTGGAGTGAAGCAGGGCTTAGGCAGGGGTGTCGAGGCTCCAGGCTTCAGCTCCCTTGTGCTCCCTGCTGGGCACCCTTGCTGAGGCACCTCACCTCCCCCAGCCTCCCACCTGCCCCGCCCACCGCCCTGGGCAGCCGTGGCCCCCAGGGCAGGAGTCCTGTGCTGGCCCAGGGTCTCCCCCACTCCCGAATCAGGGGAGGTGGGAAGTCAGTAGACTTCCTGGCCTCGAGTCCCAGGTATTGGGATCCATGATTGTGGGTCCCTGGTGAGCCACCCAACCACTGGAGCCTCAGTGTCCTCAACTGTAAAGTGGGCATGGCAGCCCCTCCCCCACTGGGCTCTTTGTATCTGGCATGGGACCCAGCAGAGAGCGAAGCCTGTGGCCGGGGGTGGCGGGGCGGGTGGGGGGGGTCA
>NW_027532162.1:2571967-2577706 GCF_008692635.1 Crocuta crocuta
GGGGGTGGCGGGGCGGGTGGGGGCGGTGAGTGTGGGCGGGGTGGCTGTGGGGTGGGAGGGTCTGGGCCAGGCCACCAGGGCCCTCGAGGTTTGTGGTGAGGCAATGGGGAGCCATGGCAGGCTCAACAGGGCGGTAATGCCCTCAGGTTGTCTTTGAAAGCTCACTCTGCCTGAGGTGTGGAGGCTGTGCTGCTGGGATAAGAGAGAAGGCCACGAGGTGGGAGGGGACAGTGGTGGCCAGGCCCAGGGCAGCGGCTGGGGGACTGGAGAGGAGCAAGTGGCCTTGAGGGAGACGCGGAAGGGGAGACTAGCAGAATGGATTTGCCAGTCTGATGATCTCTGAACAGTGGCCCTGTTGGTGGTTAGCTGTGTGACCTTGGCAAGTCGCCTGACCTCTCTGACTCCCAGCCTGTTTCAGAGGAGTCGTGATGCCTTCTTCTTGGGCTGTCATGAGGGCCATGAAGAAACAGGTGAGGGGCTCTGTGCGCATTGAACGCCCAGCGGTAGTTATTTTGAATGGGTGGGGCTTAACTAGGCTTCTGACCTGCGAGGTGCGGGGACAGAGTGGCCATCAGTTGACATGGTCTCTGAGCCGGGACGGACGTAGGTTGGCCTGCTTGTGATAGGCTCAGAGAAAGTGGCTTAAACAAGGTAGGCATTTACTCTCCCCCCCACCCCTCCCCATGGACGCCCAGAACCCGGCCCGGCTGTGCTCTGGGAAGCTGTCCCGGCCTCTGCCATCCCCGGCTCATCGTGCCCTCCTCTGCTTGGCCCAGGATGGCTCCCACCAGGTGTGCATTCCCTAGGGTGAGGCCAGGAGAGGAAAGGAGCAGACTCACGCTGCCCCTTTAAGAGCATGACCCAGAAGGGGATCGCAGAGTGCACTCTTGCTCACATCCCATTGGCGGCACTCAGTCACATGGCCACACTTGGCTGCAAGGAAGGCTGGGAAATGTAGTCTTTATTTTGGGTGGCCATGTGCCCCACAAAAGTCAGGGTTCTATTCTCTAGAAGAAGAGGGAACTGGAAGTCTCTGGCTGCCAGGGGCAGGGAATATGGGAAGAGCAGCCAGTTGTGGTGCTGAGGGTGGAGGCGATAGATTCATCTGGGGCCGGGATCAGCTGAGGGGGCGATGATTCCCTTCCAAGGTGTCTGGGGCTGTGCCATGGTGCCCCCACCCCTGATGCTCTTTTCCCTTGACCTTCTGTCCCGCACAGCCTCTTGCGTCACAAGCAGGTGTGAGCCACTCTGCAGGTGGCAGTCCTGCTGTGCTGAGCTGTGGTGAGCTGTGCTGCTGTCTGACTTTGTGGCCAATGTTTTTTTCTCCTTTTAGAAGGTCATTTCTGGGGTCCGAGTCCCCACAGCAGGGAGGTGACAGGCTTGAGCTACCGTCCCCAGCCTCGAACCCGGGTTGTCCCACAGTCAGGCGGCTGCCAAGGAACCCTGGGTCCTCTGCTCACCACAGCAGCTCCAGGGGTTTTGAAACAGAATCCTGAGCACAGCTTTTTCCTTTTTCTGCCCCAACCTGGAAATGTCCACATGCCTGGTCTGCAGCCCACACCTGAGACGCTGTTTTTCAGGAGGTGGGATGGTAGCCCGGGGACCTTAGAAGGAGGCTTCTGCCTGACTCACCTGTAGTGGTGCGGAGCCTGATTCCGCATCGGGGCTCAACACCGCAGTGGACAAGTGCCCAGGCTCTTGAGACCAGGCCCTACACGGTGGGCAGGTTATACCCGGTGGCTTCTCCCGAGACCCCGACGTGGCTCCGCCCCATGGGCAGTGTAAATCTCAAAACAGACTGCATATCTCTTTTTGCTTTGGCTGCCAGGGAGCTCATGGCCAAATCTGGATCTCAGTTTTAGGAACCGTACTCCTACGGACTTGCTACCTGTACTCCTTTATCTACATTCATATTCTTATCCTGCCATCTGTGACTTCATACAGGCTTGGGAACACGGTAGGAGAGCCTCACCTGCTTACCTATAAGCCGGGGAAAATTTTCATCCCCTTCCTGAGGTCTTCTGAGGGTTAGAGGAAAGGAGGGGCTCAGGCAGATGAGGCTGGCGGTGGCGCGTGCTGCACCGATGTTGGCAGAGCAAGTGTGGGTTTGGCAAAGCCAGCCTCAGGCTGTGCACCCACCTCCATTGCAGCTGGAAGCAAGGATCCGACCCAGAAATCCGCGCGGCCCGGGGCCCCGGGAGGCCGGGCTGGGTGCGCACACAGCAGCGGGAGGCGGGGAGGGGCGTTCTTCCCGGTTCCTGCTCCTCACCCCGATCCCTCCCCTCCCGGGGGTGCTGGGGGTGCCCGCCGACGGGCTCCCCCACCCAGGCCTCCCTCCCCAGAAGGTGCCCCTGGGCTTCTCCTTGTGGCTGAGCACCAGCTGGCGGGCGGGGGTCCCCACCCCCGGGACCCCTGCAACCCTGGATCTGGAAACAACCCAACTTTTGGGCGAGGCTGTGACGTCCGTGCAGGCGCCTGTGGTAGGAGGTGGGGCGGGGTGAGCGCGCCCTCTGCTTCCGAAAGGTCTCCGGGAACACGGACACCCCGCGGAGGCGCGCTCGGGGAGGACGGCGGAGGGGGGCTCTGNGCGCTCAGGGAAGAGAAAACGGCTGCGTCTGGGCGTGCGGGGAGGTCCGACTCCGTGTGTCCGAGCTCTGTCCTCCGACTTCAACCTCGTGGAAGTGCGGCCCCAGCGGGCCGCCTGCAGCCCTGCGTGGAAGAGCCAGGCCTCTGGAGGAAGGCTGGGACGATGCCTGGGAGCAGGAAGGAGACCAAGAACGTCTCCCGGCGGCGGGGGGGTGGGGGTGGGGGCTGCTTCTACTGCTTCCTCCCTCCTTGGCTCCCAGGATTTGGGTTTTCTCGGGTCCCAGCAGGGCAGGGTGTGGTCTCAGAGACCACCCAGGGTCCCCGGAGCGAGGCCACGAGCCAGGACGAGTTAGCTTTGACCCCTCCAGGGCCTTCCCTCCGACGTGTGGAGGCTGAGGGAGCTGGCCCACAGTAGGAGCTTTATAATTGTGTGTCCAGCGAGCCACGCAGGATTAAGTGAGCCCGAGTGGGGCCTGTATCTTCCATCCCCCATCGGGGCCTGCCGGGAAGGTGCAAATGCTGGAGCCCCTCGGGGGCTGCGTCTCACACCCTGGACACGCGTCCACACGGCGGCTGGCGTATCCCTTGCTCCCTCCACTCGGAACCCCGCTGACCCGAGCTCTGGGCTGGCAGGTGCAGCTCCCCTGGAGGCGTCCCCACCCGGACGGCCCACGAACCCCTCAAACGCTGCCTGTCCCAGCCTGCGCCCATCAGCTGCCCCAGCCCGCCCGGCCCTCTGGTCCCTCCTCAGCGGGGCCACTGCAGCCGGGTGACAGAGCTGACGACACAGGACATGGCACGGGCGGCCCATCACCTCGACCCCGGATCTGACCTGCCAGGCGCCGCTGTCGCTGGGCCTGTGGCTTCCCTGCGGCCCTTCTGGTCGCCTCGTGTCCGTCCCTCCCACTGTGGCAGAGTGCGTGTTCTGAGCTGCAGACCCGACCATGTCACCGCCACCCCCACCCCCACCCCCTGCTGGAAATCGTCAGGCAGAGCAGAGTCCCGGGCCAGGTCGCCTGGAGGCCGACACCGGAACAGGGCTGGACGTGCGGGGTGTTTCGGGAGCACTAGACACTTCAAAAGGCGGAGGAGGGCGGGAACGGGACTGGGCGGGGGTGGGGGGGCCCTGTCAGGCTGCATGCTGCCCCCGGGAGGGTCCCCGCCTGGGCCCACACAGCCCCTGCGGCCCCGCTTGCACTCTCTGACTCCTGCAGGACCCCCTGCCGCAGGCCGCCTGGTGGCCACACCCCTACCCCGGGGCCCCCAGGCCCTCCTGGAAGGGACAGCGGCTGGTGCCTCTCTGTGCCGGCTCAGCCCCGCTCCGTCACACACCTCCCGGGAGCAGCTCGCATGGAGCCCGCTGACCGCTCTTCCAGAGGGGAGACTCGAGGAGGGAAGTCACCGGGCAGATGACCCCTCACGCCGCAGAGGGTGTCAGGGCTACGGTCATCCCGACTCCCCTCCCATCCCCCCTGCGGCCAGCGGTGCCGCTTCAGGGCTTATCAGGAGGCGTGACTCAGACCTTCCTTCCCCGGAGGCCTGGGCCCAACAAGCCTTCCGAGGGCCAGCGTTGTTCTGTTTATTCATTTGGGGTCACAACTGGGCAAGGAGGTCCCCATAGGGCCCCCATATTTCACCTGGTCCCACAGGTATCCTCTCCTCTCCCTGCGGTGAGAGCCCAGCCTCTTGCTGCAGATGGGGGTCAATCCTGCCCAGATGGGACCCAAGATGCCCACCTGCCCGGGCAGCGGCCACGTGCTATAATTTAACGGGGTCCTTTCTGTGTGCTCTAGTGAGAGGGGGTCCCTCCAGGGAATGGAGACCCCCCAGCCCTGCAGAGCCCACAGGTGTGGGCACAGGAAACGCGAAGTCCCCAGTGGGTCACTGGGCCATCGCTTCCGTCCGTTGACTGCTGGAGTCATCGGCTTTCTCCACCTGTTGGGCGCAGAGTGCCGCATAAAAGGTGAATACAGTGGGTGTGCCGTACCCTGGAGGATGACCCCTGTCCCCATCCCCAGAGTCCTGCCTCCAAGCCGGGGCTTCAAGGGCACGTTTTGTAGGCAACCTGATGCTGTCAGGCCAGCAGCTTCTGAAAGGTGTGGGGTGTGACATGGCCAGTGGGTCCCCTGGCCCTGGGCTCCCTCCCACAACTTTATAAAATATTTAAAAAAATATTTATTTATTTTGAGAGGGTGCATGAGCGGGGGGGGTCAGAGAGAGAGGGAGAGACAGAATCGCAAGCAGACTCGGTGACGCCACCACAGAGCCCGATGTGAGGTTCAAACCCACAAACCATATCATGACCTGAGCCGAAATCTTAACCAACTGAGCCACCCAGGTGCCTCCCCCCCCCACAACCTTTTGGCCATACGGCGGCCCCCCTGGGCTGGTGTGACGTCATGTGGGACCCACGACGGGGTCAAACACTAACCTGTTGGACAGCGATGCTGACTGATGCCTGGAGGGAAAGGCAAACCCGTTCGCAGAATAGGTGTCTACTCTTAAGAGAACAAACCACAGGCCCTGCCAGAATGGAGCTGGCCCCGTGTGACCAAGGTGCCGCCAATGGCGCCATGTTGTCATGGAACGGCCAGGAACGGTCTCTCCGCTGCCATGTTGGACGTTCTGTGGAGGTAGCAGGTCTGTCTAGCAGCTTTGACGAGTGGAGCCCGTGGGTACCTGCGTTTCTGCCCGCCCCCGGGATTCATGTGCCCCGTGCGCTAGCACTGGGGTGGCCCGTGGCAGAGGCTGGCTGGCGCCAAGAGGCTGCTTTATCCTGTCCGCTTGGTTACTTAGGGCCTCTCTCTCCGGCTGCTTGCGGTGCTGCCCTTCCCGTCTACACCACAGTGGGTTCCGGCTTTGCCTAGAGTTCTGGTCTCTGAGCTACCCTTTCCTTTTCCTTTCAAGATCCTAACCAGGTGGCCAGGCCACTTGTCATGACACATGAGTGCATACATACCTCCGTCTGCTTCTCCTTCCACAGCAGACAGAGGACCACCTAACTTCAAGGCCGCCTTCAGTGAAGTGGGGGAAGGGTGGCTGGCTTCTGCCTTTGGCTTGCGTTCTCAAACGCAACTGGCCCATTGGTGAACGGCATTCGGGCACTTCCTCCTCCAGGCAGGCACCGGCCTGAGCCGGGGGGGGGGGGGGGGG
>NW_027532162.1:2577791-2601359 GCF_008692635.1 Crocuta crocuta
GCGCGCGGCGGGGGGGGTGGGGTACGGGCACCTGCTCCGGCAGCGTGTTTGCCCGGGCCCTGGGTGCCCCATCTCCCCTTGATGCCGGATTGCTGCTTGGCCCATGTGATCCGACGACTTGTTTCTCCTGATAGAACTCACGGTGGGGCCGGCCGCTCGGTACCGTGCGCTCAGGCATCCTGCGTGTTAGGCCCGATAGCGCTCCAGGACTTGTGTTTTTTCAAAGGGTGTAATTCTCTGCTGTAGAAGGCATGGCCTTGCTCCGGAAGCCCAGGGGCCCATCTTGTGATTGTCCCACAGCTGCTTCCCACAAAGTCCAGTGTCAGTTTTTCCTGCCATGAATATCTCCGCCCGGATGAGTCTGCTGGATCCTAAGGGCCAAGGTCGTGGCTGTTTGCCCTGAGGCCGGGACGTGCAGCCTTTAGCTGAGTGCAGGCTGCGGGCCTGACCAGTATCCCTCCGTGTGGAGGGCGCTGCCTCTAGAACCTGAGCCCGTTAGACACTCGGGCAGGGGGCAGGGGGTGCAATCTGCACCAGTCTGTCTCTCACCTCGCGGGGATGGCCCTGGATGCCCCGGCCTGCCACACCCTTGAAAAGATAAGGGTATGGCAGCCCTGAGTCACCACGTCCCCTCCTGTTTTGCTGGGGGTAGGAAACAACACACTTGTCAATCAGTGGCTGTATCCCACGCCCCCAAGGCCATGTTCATTTGCTTTAGCAAAGGCACCGGCGGGCAGGGTCACGTGATCGGGCTCTTCCTTCCGGATGCCGTGGCTGTTGGCGGCGTCCTCCAAGACCATGTAGGTTTCTGCACGGGCCGGACTGGTGACTCATCCAGACGGGATGCGGACCAGCACCTGCATTCTTCATCTCCTTACAGGTGGCGCTGGTGTCTGTCATCCCCTTTCCTGGGATGCGACATTGTTTCTGCTTTGTCTCGCTGGCCAAGGAGGGGTTTGTTTCAAAGGCTTCCCTCTGGGCTGCCTCACTGGCAGTTCTCAGCCCACACACCAAGAACCCAGTGCGGGAAATGCAACTATTGGTAACTATGCCCATCCCATCTATTCATTTGGGGATCAAAGAAATCACTTGTAGGTGGGTCTGTGGACTCCACGCTTCACGGTAAGGTGGACCTTGGAGAGGACTCCGTTACCACCTGGCCTCCACAGGCCCCCTGCAGTAGGGGCCACGATGACACCTCATGTCTCCGGTAGCTAATTGGCGGCGGCTGCAGGAGCCCTCCAGATGGCTGATCCTCTTTCCCCAGGGCATTATTAGCTGAGAAAGTGGCTGTGGGTCCCTTTGGTGGAAAAGCGGGGGAAACATTACTCTGTGTGCTATCGTGTCCTTCTTGCTTGGGACCCAGCCTCTTCTGGCAATGAGTTCTGCATCTGAAGATTGACTCGGGAACAGAAATCCTGCAAAGGATGGTGCCTTTTCCTCAATGGGACCTACCTCAGGCTTTGGCTCACCTGTGCTTGATTTCTTCCGTTGGCACAGGCTGAGAAGTGTCCCTGTCCCGTCTGCTCTGGGTGCCGGGTCGGAACTCTCCGCAGGGCCAGCCCCTGGGGCTCCTGTGCAACCTGGGGTGCCATTGCCATGGCTCCTCGCAAGTGAGTGCTGCCAGAGGGCCGTTACTGCTTGGCTCCTACACCCCCCTTGCTATCCGTGGGCCAGATTCAGGGCCAGCACTCTTGCCATCGGCCCCGGCTCCCTGCCAGAGGACGGCCCCACGCACTTCAGTGATGCCAGTGGCCCTCAGATCTCACAGATGGTACGTCCTCCAGGCCTTTCCCGGGAACGCGATCACGCGGCAGCCCTCTGGCCCGACACAGCGTGTCCACTCCAGGTGCCTGTTTCCTTAAGCCTCGGAGTCCCTTGGCACCTGGCATTTCGTCTTCAGTCGGAGCGGCCACCACGGGCTCAGGCTCCCAGAAGCTTCCTGATAGTGAGCACTGTCCCGCTATCTCCCTGGCGTTGCTGGAGCTAATTCTGGAGCTAAGTCTCCAGTTGCCCAACCCCTCCCAGACAGCCCCGTGTTTCAGTCTCTGATCAAACAGGAGTCCCCCGTGTGCTCCCTCGGGTCGAGCCCTGACGTGCAGGCAGCGTCCTGCAGCCCCTTTGGGGTACAGTGCCTCTCCTCCCTTATCAGGCCCAAGCGTCCCTAGCCCTAGGGGGAGGGCGGGGCAGATCCCGAGGGGGCCTGAGTTGCCCTCTGCGTGTCTGGCTGTTAGCTCTTGCTCCGGAGGGACGGCTGGGCTGCTTCCCCAGGCCCTGAGGGCTCTGAGCCGCTGGGGACAGGGAGCTTCAGGGCCCTGCGCGTTGGTCTCGTCCCTTAGGTCAGGGGCCCTGTTTTCCTGGCCTTGGTCAGGCGGTTTACTCTTGTCTGAACTTCAGCCACTCCTGGGTCCTCCTGGGCTGGGCCCGTGGCTTTCTCTGTCCTGCCCTGGCAGGAGAGGAGAGGCTCAGAGTGGCCCTCTGGCTTTCACACGGGCTTTCCTGTCGCTCATCTGCAGCCGTCGTCGCCTTTCTACAGAGCGCCGCGGTGCCTAGCAACAGCCACCATTCCGGCACCCCCGTGGCTCCTGGGTCCCACACGTGTCTCAGATGCACGATCCATGACACACGCCAGAGCCTCCCTCCCACCACCGCCCTCCTGACTCTCCCTGGCGGCAGCTTCAACACCCAGACCGCCGCCCCCTGTGGCCAGCGGGGGGCTTGGTGCCGCCGTGGGGCCTCCCGGGTGCCAAGTGTCTCCGGCTGTCTTGTCTGGAGGGAGGCACCAAGATGGAGTTGGGGTGCAAGATGGCTATCAGGGTGGCCACCCAATAAAAAGGAGGGGGAAGAGGTGAGTTTGGGCAGAAGAGGGAGTCGGCTGGGAGGTGGGACAGAGCCTCTACCTACAGACCCCTGGACCCCTCTCTGCAGACAGCACAGCCACACCCCCATTCACCCCTGTGCCCAGGTGTCCATCCCCAAGAGAGAGGGCAAACCTCAGCTTCACACGGTCTTAGGCACCCCCACCCCACCCCCACCACAAACTGGTTTTGTCTTTGGTGGCCCAGCTCCGGAAAAGCTATCCACGGGAGTATGCAGTCTTCCTGCGGAGTGTGGAAGGCGGTGGCCGGAGACTGAGGTCTGGATGCTGGGTGACAGGCACCTCTGGGGTGGCATGCTGGGTTTTCTGAAGGATGGATGATTTGAAGGAGGCTTGGCAGCTTGCTGGTGGGTCTGGCCTCTGTGTTCCTGGATGCAGCCCTCGATGGGGCCGATCTTCCTCCCAGGGTCAGTCACTGCGTCTCAGGTACAACGTGCTTTCTCTCCGGTCCCCAGTGCCCCCTCTAGTGACTGGTGGGGTCCTGAAGGGAAGGTGAGCTGGTTTGGTTCCAGGGTCTTCATGATCCACTCCCAAACCCCCCTCCCCATGATCCTGCCCCGTTTCTGTGCAACCTTGTGCAAGCCCAGGACCCTCCACCTTTGAACCTCCGCAACCTCGTCCTTAAACCAGGGCTAATAATGCCCCTCCCCCTCCAGCTAAGAAAATACATGCAAAGTGTCAACATAATTCCCAGCCCAGAGTTGGTGCCAGAGCCGCAGGCTTCCCCCTTGAAGGATAAAAAGGGTGCAATTCTTTGCATGGGAAAGTGGTTTGCATGGGAAGTGGGTGATTCTCTTTTTACTTTGAGGCTGGGGGAGGGTGCCCAGTGCAAGGCCCCTGCTTAGGGCAGGGGACAGGGGCAGACAGGAGCCGGCCACACAGCTGCAGCCCCACTTCAGAGCCTCACTGCTTCGGGTGAAGCACTGCCCTCTCTAGGCTTTAAAACGGACCCTCCTGGGGCCTGGGTGATGTGCTCAGAGAAGCCTGAATGGCCCTGGGGCAGGCAGGCAGCCATAGGAAGCCGTCCTAGCTTCAGGGTGGTTCCGCCAGTGGCCTCAGGCAAGTCCCTTCTTATCCAGACCCTCTGGTCCTCATTTTCTCTGACTTGGAATCCTGGGGGCTCAGGAGCAAGGCTTGGGAGCCCTGAAGTAGGCCCTTAGCCTTTCCAAACTTTGATTTCCTCGGCTATAAAATGGGGATATGAAAGTACCTGTCTTCTAGGCTGTTGGTGCCAATCAGATGAGACGGTGCACCCGCCCAGCACACGGGAAGGTCTCAGGAAACACTGGCTCGGAGAATCGTGACTCTTGTTATAATTGCACGTGTTGCTTTTGCCAAGCTTAGGCCGGTATCAGTGGGGATGTGCGATGCACGGCCACCCCGGCCTCCTTGGAGGCAAGCCGGCTGGTGCCACCCCGCAGTGGGGATGCCGAGTGCATGACCCACGCGGCCCCGCTGCGGGCAGTGACCCACTCCTGGAAATATCCCAGTGGCGCTGGGAGCCAGCGAGCTCGGGCACGTACCCGGATGTCCATTACAGGGGCGGGGGCGGGAGCGGGTGGGTAAGAGGTGGGGATGTGCCCCGTGGAGCCCGAGCAGCAGCTAGAGCCGAACAGACACCGCAACACAGATGGACCCTGCAAACACCGAGCGGGATGGAAAAAGTAAGGGAAGCATGTGAGCTACTACAGAGAGCTGTTTATGTAAATGGAAATGACATGCAGACAAAACAGAGAGAGAACCAGTCTGCACGAGCACAGGCAATCACAACGGGCTCAGGAAGCGCACGGGCAGGGCCGCCCTTCGCGGGCGGCGGGGAGGGGAGGCCCCCGAAATCAGCCAAGGGCTGCGCACGGACCAGTGAGCGTCATGTGCTGTGGCCTGGGCCCGCCGATGAACTCAGCCTTCTCCAGCTGAGTGTGCAAGAAAAATGAAAGGAGGGAGAGATAGAGAGGGAAGGAAGAAAGGAGAGGAAGGAAAGAAGGAAGAAAGGAAGGAAGGAAGGGAAGACCAGTGCCTAGTTAACCCTGTGGTGTCAGGGCTGGGAAGGGATTTTGGCCCAGGCGCCCGGGGCGGGCCCTGCTGATGACGCGGCTGGGATAAGGCATCAACCTGGCTTTCTACAACAGCGCTGTCTCTCTGGGTCCCCAGCCCTAGGGACAGGGACTTTTATTGAGATGGCTGTCCCCCATTTTACAGAAGAGGAAGCTAAGGCCTGGGGTGAGCGGGGTGACCCAAGGTTACACAGCAGCAGGGGCGGGAGAGCAAAGGCGCTCTAACCCAGCGGCTGACTCACCGCTGACGTGGCTACTCCCGGCCATGGAACTGGCAAGGCTCGAACCATCTGGCAGCTCCAATGCGTCCAGACCCTGTCCGCGCCGCCTCGGAGCTGGAACATTCATTTGAACCTGAGCAAGCGTCACAGCCAACAAGGCCCTGCAGGCGCCCGTGTGTTCTCCTGCACAGCTCGCTGCACGGGGACCGAGGGTATTCACAGTAGCCCCGGGAGGCCGCCTGAGCCCCCAAGGCCTTCGGCCCCCACTAAGGGCAAGTGGGTGCCATGGACAACCCCTTCAGCAGCGAGAGAGCATTTATGGTGTTAGCGTGCTTGGAAAACAGCAAATCCCCTGCTACCTAAGCAGCCATATTACTGAGCCCAGCACCTACCCGGCCCACGGTCTGGAAAGTCCCAAGAATTCTTTGGAACTCCACTGACCGCTGCCTCCTGCCTGCAGCTCCTCCGGGCCTGATTCTGAGCTCATGTGGCCAGGATCCTGAGGTCCCTGCACTGGCCTGGGTCTCCAGGCTGTCACCTTAGCTCCTCCCGCCCCTTTCCTCCCCCCTGCAAATCCCAAGGCGGAGGTTTCCTAGGATGGGGCTCAGTCAGGCCCTCCCAGCCCTCCTCTGCCTTCAGGCCTTGGCTCTAGATGCTTCCGGTTGTCTTATGGGCCCACTCAGACACTGCCCCTTGGGCGTAACTGGCCGCTGCAGTCAGGGGCCAGTGCAGACCCGTCGCCATCCGGACGCAAGATGACTTCCCAGAGGATGGGGAGACCCCTTCCCTGTTGAACTCACTCCAGGGATGCCTGCAGCTGAAGAAAAGTCTGTGTGGGTCCCTCCAGGGCCAGGGATGGCCTGGGGACAGTGGGCAGAAGCTTTGGTGACAGCAGCTTGGGGGGAGGAATCTGTGCTTTGAGTAGAGCCACCCCCCGGACTCCCCAAGGCATAGCCTGAGACAGAGCTCGGTGCAGGGCTTTATTTGGGAAGGGGCCTAAGGGGTGGGGCTGGGGTGGACACGGGAGGGCGGCGAGTCCCCACCTCAGGTGCCGGCTGGGAGGGAATAAGGGGGAGCAACTTCCTGGTTCCGTGCTGCGGTCCTGAGGTGGCCCACGGGGCACCAAGTGCCCTGTGCTTTGGGTTGACACACGTAATGCAGAATGGGTTTCCCAGGAGTAAGCCCAAGGTGGGAGTAGCAAGAGAGACGGGGGGTGGGGGGCGCTCCAGGAACCAGGCACAGTCAGGTGGCCCCAACGCAGGTGAGCCAAGGCTGCGTGGGGCCAGTGACCACAGCTGTGGCTGGAATAAGGTAACTAAGAGGCTCTCAGATGGTGCACAAGATGTGTCCCATACTTGGGCCCCATGCTGCTTTATTTATTAAAAAAACAGGGGCGCCTGGGTGGCTCAGCTGGTTAGGGGTTTGACTCTTAGTTTAGGCTCAGGTCATGATCTCATGGTGCGTGAGATCGAGGCCCGAGTTGGGCTCTGTGCTGACAGCTCAGAGTCTGCTTGGGGTTCTCTCTCACTCTTTTCCTGCCCCACCCCTGCTTGTGAGTACACTCTCTCCCCCTCTATCAAAATAAATAAATAAACCTAAAATAAAAAACACTCAAAAAACAAAAAACAACTTGCTCCATAGTAGAAAATCGGGAAAATACGGATGGTATAAATAAGGAAATAAGGATTGTCGGTCATTCCTCTCCCCAGAGAGAACCAGTTTAATGCTTGTGTTTCCTTTCGCTCTTTTTTCTCTGTATCTGCACGCTCCACACACAGGTATACATATATATATTTTTTAATTATTTATTTATTTTTAAATTTTTTAATGTTTTATTTTTATTTTTGGGAGAGAGAGAGAGACAGAGCATTAGTAGGGAAGGAGTAGAGAGAGAGGGAGAAACAGCACCTGAAATAGGCTCCAGGCTCTGAGTTGTCAGCACAAAGCCCGACGCGGGGCTTGAACCCACTGAACCGTGAGACCATGACCGAAACCAAAGTCAGACGCTTAACTGACTGAGCCACCCAGTCGGTGCACCTCATGGATTTTTAAAAAATGTCTTATTTATTTTTGAGGGGGGACGGGGAGAGAATGAGCAGGGGAGGGGCAAAGAGAGAGGGGACAGAGGATCCGAAGCAGGCTCTGTGCTGACACCAGCAAGCCCCATGCAGGGCTCAAACCGTGACGTAATGACCTGGGCCAAGGTCTGACGCTCAACCAATGGAGCCATCCAGGTGCCCCTGGATCACAGATTTTGTGCAACTTTATTTTCCCCTTGATGTTAATTTCCATTTCTGGCTCGCTTTCTCTCTGCCATCAGTGCTGCGTGCTTCGATGTCCAGGCACCTCCTGGCCCTCCACGAACACCAGGGTCCTATCTGAGACCTTCCCCACTGGCTGGCCCTGCAGACACATCATGGTTATTACTTACCATGAGTGAGGCTGGCCTGACGGTGGTTTACACGCCCGGACAGCGAGCTCAGGGAGCCAGGGGCTGTCCAGCCGTGGAGCTGTGACAAGGAAGAGACAACATATGAAAAGTGTCAGGAATAACTGTACAGAGTGGGTGCTAGAACTCTTAGCTCAACCCAGAGAGGAAAAGGCTATAATTATTTGTATGGGGGCAAAGTGGGTCTATTTATGCTCTTAGTGTGGAATGCAGACCTTGGCATACAAGTAATCAATAAATGCTCAATGACTGAGTAAGCGTAGTCTTAATGTATCAAGACTCTCTATTGCAACCAAGAGAAACACAACTCAGACTAATTTAAGAAAACAAAACCAAAACCAAACAAACACCCCCCACCCTCACAAAAAACAAAAAAAAAACAAAAAAACAAAAACCTTCCTAAAATGGGAAGCTGATGTTTGTTAGGCAGCTCTGGCTTCAGGAACAGCTGAATCCAGGACCATAACCACTGTCATTGGGACTTCAGTTTTCTGTCTTCTGCTTTCCTGCTTCCCTCTCTCTTGGCTTTCGGCACAGAGGGGGCAAGGAGGCCTTCCCACTGTATTTTTGTCACAGTTGATGATCACAGCTAAAACCGACAGATCTCCCGTGACTCAGTTACAATGTGGAGTGTAGGCACAGATTATGCGGACGGGGTAGAAATCGATTTCTCTGAGCTGTCGGCGTCGGTGACCCCCAAAGCCGTCCTCCCGGTCACGAAGCACACGGACCCCACGTCTCCACCCGCCAGCAAGCGGTTAGCTCCGGAAAGTCACATGACCCTGCCACACTGGGGCTTCTGGGAAATGCCCGCTCCTGTCCTACCCAGAGGGCTGCGCGCGGAAGGTGGGGCCCAAGCTCCGTGGGCGTGACCAGCCAGGGGCGTGGCCGGTCCTGGAGGGAGGGCCAGAGCGGGGGCGGGGCCTGAGGGAGCCCCGCCCCATCAGGAAACCCACCTGACGCAGAGTCAGCCGCCAGGACTCCTGGCAGAAACCGCTCTAATTGATACCGGTTGTCCTGTGTCCTGTGGCACCGAACAGAGCTGAGACTTATGTTTCACAATTTACGAGATGAGTTCATGAGCTTTTGACAGCTCTGTCTCATTTCCGGAAGTGATAAAAATGTTTCTCCCCTGGGAATGGGGGCTGCACGTGTGCCCCACCCAGCAACCTGGACAAGGAAGGGCTGGAAGGGGGTTTTGCTGCACAGATGGGGCCTCTAAGATGCGTAACGCGTATTTATGGGACAGGAGTTCCATTTCCCTATGGCTGCCCTAGAGTTTCACAGCCCAGCTCGGAAGACCTAACAGAACTGCAGCCCACCCTTCTCCAGGGCTCTGGAATCTTTAAGCTCAGGGGAGATCAAGAGGCTGGGTGACATCTGAGCATTTGGGTGAGGGGAGTTGGGGAGTTACCACACTGGTCTTGCTAAGGATTTCAGTCCTGGGGCCCAGCCCAGAGCGCAAAGCCACTTCCTTGCTGCAGCCAACTGCATTGTTGAATCCGGTGGGTGGCTGGGTGGGTGACTGGGCAGGTGGGTGAATGGTTGGGTGGGGGGGGTGGATGTAGATGGTCCAAAAGATGGGTGGAGCCTGAGCCAAGCTACTTGGTTTGGGACACAGGTTTTCAGACCTGGTTCTGGCTCTTTCTAGGAAGCCCAGTGTTTTTGCCTCTAGCAGAGGAAGGCCTGTCCCTCACACACCCCGAGTTCTAGTGACTCTGAAAGAGGGACAGGTGAGGATTCAGGTTTGCTAGCTCAGAGCCCAGCAACCTCCCCAGGCTCTGTCCCAGAAGCCCCGGGGTGGGGGGCAGAGGAGAGATGAAGAGGGAGGGTGAAGGACAGAGAGCAGAGCCTGAATGGATTTACCCCCTGCCCATTCAGACCCAGGCTCCCAATCCAGGGACAAGCTTTCTCAGGAGTAGGTTCCGGAAAAGGGAATAGAAACCAGGGAGTTGTTTGCAAGGTCCAGGATCAAGAAACATAGGTAGACTCTGGGACAGCGCCGGGAAATATTCCAGGCGAGATATTTGGAATGGGAAATTGGATTCCTTGGCTAGGACACTAGGAAAAGTGGCCCAGGGTTCCCAGGGTCTTAGCATCACACAACCCTGGGGGTGGCCATCCCCCCCTGCTCCCCTGGGGCTGAGCCGAGCCAGCATCTGGAGATGGCCTGTGTCCCCTGTTAGAGGGGACGTTCCCAGCCTGCTCATCCTCAGAGGAAGCTGAGCATGGAAGTCTGGGGTAGTGTGTGTGTGTGTGTGTGTGTGTGTGTGTGTGTGTTGTCTGTGGTTGTGTGCATCTGCATATAGCGTGTGCATGTCTAGGGGTGTGGCTGGGAGAAGCCACAGGAGCCTGGGTGCCGTGTGGGCGTGCGGAGAAGCCCGTGGACTTCGATGTCCTCATAGGCCGTCTTCAGTAGGGTCTGCTCTGTGCTGCGCAGAAACCGCCTCCGGGCTCTGAACTCCTGTCTCACATCTACTCACTTCTAAATAACCAGAGTTCTCTATACGCCGCGGCAGTCAGGAGCTGTTTCTGAAATTCTTGGGAAAAAAAGCCACATGGTACACAGCCAAAAGCCACCCAGGCCGCAGGGGAGGGCTCCTTGGGAATCGAGGATGGGGATGGGTCTGTGGACTAGCCCAGGTTTGGGGAGGGGCAGGGCAGCCCCTGGTTCTGGAAGCCTTTGCCAACGGTTCCAGCACGGTCAGCTCGGGAGGGGCCGGGTCCCCCCGCAGTGGGGTGGTGGGTCCAGGGCCTTTGACGGATGCCCCCTTGGGGCCTGGGGAACCTCTGTCCTCAGGGGCTCTATAAATCCCACCCTGTTTTCCACAGTTCTCTTGCAGCTCTGGCTCTCCCTGACTCCGTCTCTGGAGACTCCATGCAGATGCCAGGCGCGGGCCATGACCACTTCACCTGCCTTCCCCACCCGTGCCCAGAGTGAGCCTTCTAACTTGTACTGCTAACCCCCCAGTGGATGTTGGGGCCTCTTGTAAGAGGCCAAGGCAGGCCCTCCCCCATGGTGGTGGCGGGCAACCTCCGTGAGCACGTGCTGTGTGAGCGAGCCACCCTAGCAGTCAGAGCCACTTCCAACCCCTGTTTTCAGAGGAGACATCAAAGCAGAGAGAGGTTAAGTCACTTCCCCCAGGCCACACAGCCTCAAGTAGGGGAGCATAGACCCTCTTTCCAGGGTCTGGTCTCTGAGCAACCCAGATATGGCCTCTGTCCCCTGTCCCACCAAAGATGAGCCCCTTCCCACACATTGTGGCCCCGTTTCTTGCTTTCCATTGTCCTTCCACGTCTCGGAGAAGTGGTCCCTGACTGTCCCGTGGGGCGTAGCCATCCTGCGCTGGCTTTCCTGGGCTCTAGGTGAAGACGGGGCTCACCAACGCTGCGGGAGACTTCCGCACTAGCTCCTTCAGCCTGGCACGGCAGGGGCTAATACCCAGCCCCAGGCCGGGCACGGGCACCACGAAACACCAGCTCGGCAGGACTGGGCCGACCCCGCGCAGTTACGGACGAAACAAATCAATCAGACAGAGAAAGCTTCATGGCCAAGAGCCGGACCCTTTAAGGCCGGGCTTTGTGCACATCCTCACACCCTTGACCTTGTGCGCTCGGCCCTTGTTTACTTACTCAGACTCTCCCCTCCTCGCTGCAGGACTCAGGGTGTGGGAACCTCAGAAGCCCCCAGGCTTACTGACAGGCGGTACATTTCTCCAGGAAGACAGACAAATGATGGACATGGAAACAGGTGGAATGCAAAGAAAACGCCTTTATCCCTCCACGGGCGAGGAGGAAGCACCAGCCACGGGCAGCTGGGTGGCCCTGCCGCTCAGCCCAGATGTGGGGCATCCCTCGTAGGACGGCGCGGGCAGGGGTGGCTTAGATGGGTTTCCCTCTAAGCGCTCCTCTGCTCCGCACCCGAAGACTATTTATAACTCTCGGAATTATTTGCTGATGCCCGCCGGCTGCTTTTCCTTCTCAAGTGGCCTGTGCAATCTTTGAAAGAATGAAAGGCGATAAAAAAAAGATCCCTTCTGTAAATGATTTATTTTCTAGATGTGTCCTGGTGATCGCAAACACTTCTGCCATCACAGGCTCTCAGACCTGGGTCGTATTGTCCACGTTGGGGTCCACTGAGGAGACTGACATTTCCTCGGAGGCGAGGGGACCGTGTGGTGGCAATCCCGGTGGCACTTGACATCTGTCCAACGCTCAGTGTCCGCACGCTGCCACACGCGCCTGCATCAACCCCATCGATCCTCACGATAACCGTATGAGGGAGCTGTACTATTATTATTTTTTTACAAATACAATAATTTTTTTTCCAAATAAGATAAATATGTATTTTACAAATAGAAGGATTCTTTTTTTTAAAATTTTTTTTAATGTTTTATTTATTTCTGAGAGAGTGAGACAGTGTGAGCAGGGGAGGGTCAGAGAGAGAGGGAGACACAGAATCCGAAACAGGCTCCAGGCTCTGAGCTGCCAGCACAGAGCCCGATGTGAGGCTCGAACCCACGAAACGTGAGATCATGACCTGAGCCGAAGTCAGACGCTTAACCGACTGAGCCACCCAGGCGCCCCAGAAATAGAAGGATTCTAAGTACAAATGAGGAAACCGAGGCACGGCGAGGAGGCAACTCCTCCTGGGTCACACAGTTCCTAACAGGACAAGGATTCCACCAGGGGAATGTGGCCCAGAGGCTGGGAGCTGGGGGGCCGTGTTCCTTCCCTGCGCAGGAAATGAGCTGGGCTTGCCGTTTGCAGAGCCCGGGGGTTTGAATCTCACTTCTGCAGCGTCCGGGCAGTGGGAGCCCTGGGCTTTGCATCCGGACACGTGGCCACCCAAGCCGGGGCAGGGGCCTAGCTCCGAACTCTGTGGCGCTCCTGGTAAGCTTGGGGTGTCTGTCTTACCTCCTAGCAAGGACACCCGCGCCAGAGGCCCAGCTCCCTAGAATCTGCCCCCCAGACGCAGCCCACGCGATCGGCTGCCAAACCAAGAGCGTGTGTTTGTAGCCGAGGGGCTGTGTGGGGGTCGGAGCAGATGGACGGGGGCTCCAGGAGCAGCGGTCTCCCAGGGATCCCAGCCGGTCCTGGAGTCGGGGCTGGCGGCCGTGGGTTAGTAGGTTCTGGGCAGGAACGTCAGCCGCAGGCTGTCGATACACCCCTAGCACGGTTGGAAACACCGAGTCAGGGAACGAAGGGGCTCCCCACACAGAGGCTGACGGCAGCAGGAGGCCGAGAGCCCAGCCCAGCCCTTCCTGGGTAATGGCGATATCTAGAAATGTTGCTACTGGCCACCCATCCCCGTGTTCTCCGCCTTTTATGGGCACTTTTACTTCTACTTCATTCACCCAGGGGGGCAGCTGGGACCACTCCCAGGTCACAGAGGAGGCAAACTGAGGTCCAGGGAAATTGTCCTGCACTTTCCGTTCAGAGCTTGTGCAGAGGTCGTGGGGGGGGGGGGGCTTCCCAAAGCTACGGCCTTGTTTCACTTTGTCCCCCACCTGCTCAGTCCCGCTGCACCCCGCTGGGGTCTGGAGCCGTGGAAGCCTTTCCCTTTCTTTGGGTGGATCCTGGGTGGGCCTCGATCACACACGGCTGGAGCGATGGAGGATCACAGGGCACCTCTTGGCCCAGGGCCCCCACCGAGGCTCAGGGAAGCGGCGCGAAACTCCCCTTTCTGCACATCTGTGTGATATAACCTGAGCACAGGGTAGCTGGGGGCACCGCACGGATAGGCCTGGACTGAGTGTCAAGGGCGTCTTGGAGCCAATTTCAGACCCCACGTGGGGGGGCCTGGTGACTCAGCTCTGACTGCCTCCGCCTTCGGCTTGGGTTTATAGGCACAAGGCCCCTGGACAGTGGGTTTGAGGAAAGTGATACCTATTCTGGAAAGGAGGAGTCGGCCCTCGGGGCTGGGGACGGAGCCCAGCCGGCAGTCACTTGGACTTTGGTGGGACCGTGTAGTGAAGCAGCTAAGCCGGCTCTTGGCAGCCCCACTGTCTGGGGTGGGATCCGGGCTCTGCCTCTCGCTAGCGGGTAATGTACCCTCCCCTGCTTTAGTGTCCCCATCTGCAAAATGGGAGCTAAAACTAGGTCTTCTTCAGACTATGTGGTGGTGTTTCATTGAGGGAGCCCACGAAGCTGTCCCCTGCAGAAAGCTCTTCCAGGGCGAGCGCCCCTGTGAGCACCCGCTCTAACCCCCGCCGTACCAGCGCCCGCATCGGTGCCCTCCCATGTGACTGACGGGCCACTTCAGGGCTGCGAGGGGGCCTTCAAGACACTGAGGACCTCTCCCGTTCCGGGAGGTGAAGTGAGGTAGGGCAGGGTGAGCGCACTCCGTCTTTCATGTCAAGTTGTGAAATACATCAAACCTACAAAAGAGTGCAGAGAAAAGTAAAACTGTGACCATGGCCCCTACTCAGATTTAATGCAGAGCACCGTTTCTTTTTGATGTGTAAGCGTGAGACAAGCATGAGGTACGGCCACAACTCCCGCCCCCAACCCCGTTCTCCTTCCCCAGAGAAGGTGTTTTCTCTGTGCCCCTGTGCACGTCCACCCATCGATGTTCACTGTCTGTGCGCTCTTGCACGCGCGGTGTGTCTGGACACACCCTCCTGCTGCTTGCTTTTCCCGCTTCACGTAATTTTCTTTTATGGAGGCAAACTCACATAACATAAAATCCGTCATTTTATTGTTTTTAAAAAATGTTTGTTTATGTTTGAGAGATGGTGGGGGAGGAGCACAGAGAGAGAGAGACAGAATCTGAAGCAGGCTCCAGGCTCTGAGCTGTCAGCGCAGAGCCTGATGCGGGGCTTGAACCCACGAACCGTGAGATCATGACCTGAGCCGAAGTCAAGAGTTGGACGCTAACTGACTGAGCCACCCAGGCGCCCCAACCGCTTTAAAGGTCACACTTGAGCGGCATTTAGAGCGCTCACAGTGTCGTGCGGCCAGCACCTCTGATTCTGGAATGTTTTCATCGCCCCGGAAGGAGGCCCTGTACCCATTAGCCTCCGACGCCCCCTGCTCCCCCTCTGGCAACTGCCAATCTGCCTTCCGTCTCCGGGTTCTCCTCTTCTGGTGTTTCACACAGATGGAGTCACGTGGAACATCCACACTGGGTTTCTGAGTTTGACCCTGATGACGCGCGTAGATCTGGTCCATTCTTTCCAGCTGCCGTGAGGGCCCCCTGCTCCCTGATTCCTGGCCTGCACCCCTCCCGCGAGCCATGACAGCGCCTCACGGGGAGAGGGCACCTCTCTGTGCTCCTGGGAGGTCCCCAGTGCCAGGGTTCTCCTTTCCTAAGGCTGCGCAACGGGTCTTCCAGAACACGTGGTAAAGCAGCCATTCTCTTATTTTTCGGCTCCTGGGCGTTGACCGGGCTTCTCTGGGCAGTCTTTCTGCTGGTCTTGGTGACAGTCTGTCCTGCAGTCTGGTGGTGGCTGGCGCGGAGGTTCAGGGGACACTGGGATGGCCGGGCCTCTCCCCCTTTCCAGGGGGTGTCCTGCCCCTTACATGGTACCCCCAGACCCAAAAGCATGAAGCAGAAGTGGCCTGGCCTCCCTCAGCTTGGACCCAAATGTCCACTGTCCCCCTTTTTTTTAAGAGAGAGAGAAGGTGCAAGTGAGCTGGGGCAGAGAGAGAGAGAAGTGGGGCGCACTGGAAGTGGGGGTCAAGCTCACCCACGGCCCCCTGATGTGTGGCTCACACTCACCCGATGTGGGGCTCGAACTCACGCACGGTGAGATCATGACCTGAGCCAAAGTCAGATGCTTAACAACTGAGCCACCCAGGTGCCCCCAGACTGTCCCTTTGGTGGCTACAAGCAGGTGACAGGCTGGACCAGAGCCAGAGCAGGAGGGGCCCACAGGGGACAGGTCCTTGGGACCGTCTCTCAGGACCGGCCCCCACAGCAGGCTCGAGGTGGCTCTCCTGAGTCACAGGCAGCTTCCCAGGATGTTGCTGTTCTCCAAAACTCCCCTCCGACCGGTGCTGCCCTCCCCACAGCGCAGAGCATCCGCAGCCCAGGCGGGAAGGGGCGGGGCGGGGCGGGGCTGCAGGGGTAACTGCTTGCTGCCGACGCTGTAGCAAAACCACCGGAACACAGCAGCTGAAAATGACACGGATTTGGGCACTGGGAGTCCTGGGGGCCGATGTCTGACAGGGTCTCCCTGGGCTGAAATCAAGGTGGGGCAGGCCTGGGGGCTCCGGGGGAGAATCCGTGGCCTCCTGCATATGAGGAGCTTGAGATGACATCATCTCCCCCCAACCCCCCGCACATAGTCCAGGTCACCTCCCATCTCAGGGTCTTTCTTCAGTGTCACCACATCTGCAAAGTTGCTTTTGCCATTTATTCCAGGGGTAGGGGGGGAGGGTGCAGAGAGAGAGAGAGCGAGAGAGAGAGAGGGAGAAAGAATCCCAAGCAGACTCCACGCTTGTCAGCAGAGAGCCCGATGCGACCTGAGCCAAAATCAAGAGTCAGACGATCATCAGACTGAACTAGCCAGGCACCCCAGAATTTTCCTCTGTTTTAAGGCTGAGTAATATTTCATTGTGTTTATGGTCCTCATTCCATTTATCCATTTATTTATTCACGGACACTGGGGCTGCTTCTGCATTTTGGCTGTGCAGGAGTGCTGCCGTGGACATGGGTCTGAAAACGTGTATTTAAGACCCTGCTTTCAGGTTTTTTGAGTATATACCCAGAAGTGGAATTGGTGGATCAAATTTGACATTTAGTTTTTTGAGGAGCCACCATACTATTTTCCACAGCTTGGCGCCATTTTACATTCCCACCCAGCGCGCGAGCCATCCTAATGGGCTTGAGGTGGTATCTCATTGCGGCATAGAGATCCCTTTTGACATAGTCTTCTAAAAGTTGTAACAGTTTACATTCCACGGTCAAGTCTATCCCCTTGGCAATTTGTGTGTGTGTCTCGTATGTCACAGAGATACAATGTATCTGTTCCTCCTCTGGGGCTTGTGCCCACGGATTGATGACAGTCCATCATTGTATACGATGTTCCCACCCAGGCACGGACCTCTCTCTGGGCTTTCTGATCTGTCCTGTGGTCTGTTTGGCTGTCCTGGGCCATTCCTTTGCTTTTTGATTATCATTTTATTAAATGAGTCTATTCCCTCCCCCTGATTGTGAAGGAATGTGTTTTCCAGAGACAGCACTGTGGATGGAGTATCCCCTTACGGGACTTCAGCACATCGTCCATTGAATGGGGGGAGTCCGTGTCCCCGATCCTGGTGCAGACAGACTTCGTGACCACCTGGGCCAAGTCATCAAAACGCCATGCGCTTCTGTCTTACTGTCCCGGGGTACACGCTTCTGGGGCCCCGCTGACGTGACGTGATGAGGCCCAGATCACATGGAGGGACCCCATATACGTACTCCAGCCACGGATCCAGGCAGTCATCCCCTGGCAGCTGGCCTCTGTCACCAGAAACAGGAGCAGGGAAGCTTCTGCCCTGCCCCCCGCCAGCCTCCATCCGGCTGCATCTGCCGGAGGGACCCCTGGGTGAGAACCGCCGAGGGGAGCCCGGTCAGCCTCCAGAACTGCAGCAGCGACGAGGATGTTATCGTTTTTAAGCCATGAGTTTTGGGGTGACCCTCGGGATGAGTGAGACAGTCACCTTATTTTTTCACAACATTTTTCACTATTCAAAGGCGATGTGCTGATTGTTGCCATCCGAAGCTTATCTCTTCCTCACTGTTNCCTGCCCTCCTTCTGGGCAGGACGCTGCTGGTTGTGACCCTATGGAGCAGGGGTCCCAGCTGGCTCATTTCAGGCCTGGAATGAATATCTGTCCGAGGAAAGAATGGACGCACAGTGTGTCCTCCAATTCTTCTGCGTGGATGCAGGGATGAGCTCTAGGACCCTCTCGGGGTTCTGTGTGGGCTCCTGCTGGGTTTACAGTCCAGGCTGGAGGAACGACAGTACGCACCCGCCTGCACCCAACAGGACATTTCTGGAACCCCAGTGCGTTGTGTACAAGATGGTGCTTCGCAGGGCGCCTGGGGGGCTCAGTGGGTTAAGCGTCGGACTTCGGCTCAGGTCATGATCTCACGGTTCGTGGGTTTGAGCCCCGCGTTGGTCTCTGTGCTGACAGCTCAGAGCCTGGAGCTGCTTCAGATTCTGTGTCTCCTTCTCTCTGCCCCTCCCCCACTCACACTCTGGCTCTCTCTCCAAAAATAAATAATAAACATTATAATTTTTTTTAAAAAGATGGTGCTTTGCGGTTTCTAGTTCTGCAATGTCTGTGGCAGAGCTGTGTCCCCACTGCAGACTGCTGTGTGGGTGGGTTGCAAGCACAGGTGGGCGGCGGGTTGGAGAGAGCCTGAGTCTTTCCCTGGGAAAGGGGTCACGGGGGTTCCAGGAGCTCAGGCAGCCCCAGAGCAGTGGGGTTGGGCCCAGCCATCCTGAGGGCAGGGCTGGGGGAGGCGAGGAAGCTCAGGCCAGGGAGCGCAGGGCTGTGGCTGGGACAGGGCTGGAGCCCGGGATCTTGCTTCAGGTGATCAGGCCACCACTAGGGACAGCTACCCTGAACCGAGGCTTGTCTCCTGCCCTCTCTGCTCACCCAGCGGCACTTTCTGCCTCTTCCCAGGGCCTTCAAGGTAAAGCGTCAACTCCACATAGGACCGTCTAGCCTCCCTTCCCATCCCTGCCTGACCCCTCCTGGGCCTCAAGGACTTGACTGCTGTTGCCCAGACTTGCCAGAATGTTCTCACTGCCAAGGCTCTGCACATGTCATTCTTTCCATCCCTGAGGCTCTTCCCACCTGAGCTTCCAATCTTGCATGGTATGCCTCCTCCGGGAAGCCCTCCCTTGGGTTACCCAAATGCCGGGCTTTCTGCATTGTTGATTCCTGTCTTTCCAATTAGCCCCGTGGCTCTGTGAAGTTGGGACCAGTCCTTCCTGGTGCTTCATACAGGCTGGTGGGTCCTGGGGGCTCAGAGAGGGTCTGGAGAGTGACATTGCACACGTCTCTTCTGCGCCCCCACACAAGCACACACCTGCAGTGCAACCCCCACGAACCATGAGCTGGGCTGTTCCTTGGGCTTTATGGGTGTGCCCTCCTCTTCCCGGCACCTCTCCCCTCTCCCCATCTCCTGACTCCGCCTCTGGCCACAGCCTGCCTGGGCCAGCAGAGCCCTAGGGTGCTGTGACCGTGGCCCCCACCTGCCATGTTCACGGCACCCGCCCATAAGGGGTTGGCTGCCTTACTGACGGGAGGGGCTGACCCCACTCCCCGGACACACAGCGGTCGCGTGAAGGCCTGGGCGGACGGCCCGGGAGGCCTCCTGGGTGAGCATCCTGGGCTGGTGTCTGGGGCCCTTCGTCTGACGCCCCCACACTGGATCTCACGCTCTGCTGTCACGGTCTTGACATTCTGAAGAGATTCTTCTTCGCGTCCTGTTTCAGAAGTGAGGCTGGGACACTGGAGGGTACGTGTGAGCGGAGGAGGAAGGGCGGAGGCCCCGTGAGACATGGAGCGATTCAAAGCACAGGGGCGTGGAAGGCGTCAGCCACAAGCGCCCGGAGGGAAGGGAAAGACAGGGTGCCCCGCGGCTCCTTTCCCTGTGGTGCCTCTCTTCTCACCAGCAAACTGACGGCCGAGAAGGTTGGGAACGGGGGCACGTGGCAAGCAGTGAACTTCGTGCGGATCTGCGCTGCCCCCGGGAGGGTGAGAGGCGCGCGGCACAGGGAAGAGCCAGGAAACGCCAGCTGCGATGCTGGCGGTTCCACGCGCGGGTTCGGCGCTCTTCGCCTGCAACCTGGGAAGGTGAATGCCACTGACTTGTGGTGGCTAATTTTCCGTGTCAGCCTGACTGGGCCATGGGGTGCCCAGCTACGTGGTCACACATTATTCTGGGTGTGTCTGGGAGGGGACTCTAGATCAAATGAATGTTTGCATGGATCCACTTTGTGTAGCAGATTGCCCTGCCCGATGTGGGTGGGCCTCGTCAGATCCGTTGAAGGCCTGGGAAGAACAAAGGCCGAGGAAGGGCGAGTTTGCTCTCTGCGTCTGGCCGCCGTGGGGCTGGACCATGTGTCTTGTACCTTCAGACTCAGAGCCAGACTGGACCTGATGCTATTGGCGCTCCTGGGTCTCAGGCTTTTGCACTTGGACTGAAACTTACATGGATGGCTCTCCGGCTTGCCGACTGCAAACCCTAGACCTCTCAGCTTCCGTAACTGCAGCAGCCCATGCCTTAAAGGAAATCTCTCTCTATCCTGCCGGCTCTGTTTCTCTGGAGAACCCGAACTAATACAGGATTTAAAATGTTAACGTTTCTTTATTTATAATGCCATTAAATAGGAAAGAAACACAGTGGCACGTGGAGGTACCACGAAAGAAAGGAAAAAGCTGTATATTTTACATGTTTAATGGCACCGCCCCACTGTTGAACAAGGGGCCCTGCATATTCATTTTGCACCGGGCCCTGCAAATTGTCAGGTGCTTGGGCTGGGGGTCATTCACCCCCTTTGGCTCCAGGTCACCAGACTCAGTCTCTGGAGATTTGGGGGGCCTCTGTCTGGCCACAGGGGAAGACAGAACAGAAAGTCAGACACTATTGTTTACCTTTGCCACCCCCCCTCCCCAGCCCTCATGCTCAGGACTGTCAGATTCAATGTTTATTTTTGAGAGAGAGAGACAGAGCGTGAGCAGGGGAGGGGCAGAGAGAGAAGGAGACACAGAATCTGAAGCAGCTCCAGGCTCTGAGCCGTCAGCACAGAGCCCGATGCGGGGCTTGAACTCATGGACCACGAGATCATGACCTGAGCCAAAGTCGGACACTTAACCGACTGAGCCACCCAGGTGCCCCAGGACTGTCAGATTCAAAACGAACAACCAATCAACCCAGGGTGTCCCATGAAACCTGAATTTCAGATAAACAATGAATAAAAAAAAAAAATCCTTGTAAGTATACCCCGTGCCACATTTGGGACATAGTTACATTAAAAATTACTTGTTTACCTGAAATTCAAATTTAATTGGGTGTCTTGTGTTTAGCTCAGCAGCCCTGCCCCCCTTCTCCCAAATGTCTTTCACATCAACGCCACCCCCCTCGCTCTCACCTCCCACCCCCGGACATGGCTGCCCCGGCCTCTCTGCTTCTAGGGTTCCACTTGCCATAGCCACTCTTTTTGCTATTTTTAGTTTTATTTTTCTGTCATAAGAGCAATACACATTCACTACAGAAAAATCACAGGCTACAGACAAGCAACAAGAAGAAAGTAAGAAAACACTCATAATCCCACCCACACAAAGACAGCTACTGTGAATTCCTCGGGGTAGATTTTTCTAGAGCTGCCTGTGTGTGTGTCTTTGCAGATATTAAAAAAGATCACACACACTCACTGCCCAATTCAGACCCACTGTCCTCGAAGCTGCGTTTTCATGTTGCCGCAGAAGGAGGAACGGGTCTGCGCTGGGGAAATCTCACGGGCCCTGATTCGTTCCGGCCACGGCCAGGGACGCCGTGCAGCCTGACAGGNCCACAGACTGGGGGCTTAGACCACAGTAATTTATTTCCTCCTCACGGGTCCTGGAGCTGCAGATCGGGGATCAAGTTCCGTGGTCCTAGTGTCTCCTGAGGCCTCCCTCTTTGGCGCGAAGATGGCCGCTTCTTCTCCCTGTGCCCTCACACGGTCGTCCCTCAGTGTGGCCACGTCCTTATCTCCCCTTCTTTGAAGGACACCATTGCACTGGACAAGGCCCACCCCAATGACCTCATCCTAACCTAAGCACCTCTATAAAAATCCTATCTCCAAATAAGGTCTCATTCTGAGCGACTAAGGACTTCGACATAGGGACTTTGGAGGAGGACGCAATCCAGTCCAGCCACGTCAAGCCTCAGTTTGTTCATCAATGTAATGGGGCTAATAATTATATTCATCTAAGAGGAACGTTAGGATGATCAAATGGAAGAATCCCAATACAGCACTTTGCCCGGTGCCTGGCCCCTAGAGAAAACGGTCGGCTGTCACTTCTTACTATTTCACGTGTGGGTAGCCCCAGGGCTTGGGACACCACTTTTCTGCAGAAGGTTATCTACAGAGTCTAAGGTGGAGGCCACAGTCCTCTGGGTACCTCCCTCCCTCTGTGCCCAATAGTTCATCTCCTTCAGGTAGATGCCTAGAAGATAGCTCAAAGGTCAAAGGCAGATGCCAGCCTGACCCTCGAAAGTGCCCAGTCCTCCGTCAGTGGTGGATGGGCCGGTCCCCCATCCCCAGGCACCCACCGCCCCTCCCGCTCCCCCTCTGAGTCCCCTGCTTTCTGGTTGCAGGCTCTCATCCCTGAGGCTCCGCAGAGACTCCAAGCTGGAGGCTCCCGAGGTGGCCTCAACACTCCTTGCTGCCCCCCCCCCCCGCTTTGCAGCCGCACCGGGGGCTTCTTGCTTCCTGAACACAGTGGACCCCTTCTGGCCTCTGCGGCTTCTGCACCAGGATGCCCTTCCTTCCATGTCTTCCTGGTGAGGCACCTGTGCCTTCAAGGGGCCAGTGAGACCTTCCCCAGGGACTCTTTCAATGCCCCGCCTCCCTCTCCCTGGACCACGTTGCTAAGCGGACTGTGGACCTCAGAAACACTAAGCGTGGGGGTGAGGGTGATGGGTAAGAACAGCAACAATGGCCAGCTCGCCCCCTGCTCCCCAGGAGTGAGGTGACAGCGGGGGCTCGAATAGCCAGAGATCTGGCACAAGTTAGATGCAGGCTCAGAGCTGCTTGGGCTAGAAGTATGGATGGGTGAAGGGCGCTGGGTAGGGACTGGCAGGAGAAAGGTGTGTGGGGGTGGTGGGGGCGGTCATCAAACACCAAGCATCGTGATCCACATTATGGAAGCCGTATCTGGGAATGTGCTCATAGCCGTTGTCAGTAGGCGAAGAAGAGTCTGGAAGGAATCACGTCCAGCAGTTCAGAGGGGCTACACCTGACGAGGCATGGATGAGAACCTTGAGGTGGTGGCTTTCAAACATTTCCAAATGTTTCTGATCCCTCCTCCAGGAGAAAGACGTTTCACATTGGCTTCCCCTGAAACAAGTTTCAGACACTGCGGTTACCCTGGGTGAAATGCTTGCTGGTAGTAGTTACATTGTATTTATTCGATTTCAGTTCTTCAAAATGCTTGACTTGATCTGCTAAACTGATTTCATGACCTGGGGCTGGGTCCTGACTTGCAGTTTGAAAAATCCTGCTCTAAGTGAGGCTCCTCTCTCTCTGCTCTACCTCCTTCTCTGTTTAAAATTTAATACTGAGAATGACTTTATGTATTATCTTCATATGTTTTACTTAAAAATAGAGAAGAGAGAGCACTGGGAAGACACAAAACAATAAAGCCAAGTAGACTTTCTGGAAGACAGTTTAGCAAAATATGGCAAACCAGACCTCTTTAAAGATGTGCATGTGTTCTGACCCAGCAGTTTCGCTGTAAGGAAAGTGCTGGTGAGGTAAAGTGGCGTGGGGCTGTGTGCACACGCTGCTCACCCCCATTTTTGCTTATAATAACAAAACATCCCTTACACACGAGGGACCCTGGCTGTCCACCTGATGCTGTGGCAGTGGTGCCATTCTAGACTTATTTATTGACACGGAAAGAGGGGTGCTTGGAAAAGGGGGTACCAGGAGTCCAAAATTAATGTTAAGCTACAAAAGGGTAATCCCGGTCGTGTTATTAAAATGCATATTTACAATGGGGGGGAGGGGGGCAGCCAGAGGCATGTTTCAAAGTGCCCTGAGGGCACCTTGGGTTGGTTTTATTTTCTCCAACTGTTCTGTGCTTTCCTCCATGAGCGCGCACTATTTTATAAGGAAAGATTTTAAAGGAAGAGAGAGAAGAAAAGAAGGGGGGAAAGGAAGAAGCGAGGGGAAAGGAAAGAAGGGGAAAGATGAAGGGGAGGCAGAGTGGGAGGGAGAAGAGAAAGAAGGAAAGCGGGGGTGGGGTGGT
>NW_027532162.1:2601456-2602897 GCF_008692635.1 Crocuta crocuta
TGGCTCCTTCCAGGGGGTTCTGGGGTGAGAAGAAGCGCGCGGGAGGAGGGGGAGGGGAGGAGATGCAGAAATACCATCTGTGCCAATTTTTCTCTTAAAAGTTATTTTTTTCAATTTAAATACTTTTAAAGCAAAAAGGAAAAAAAAAAAAACCCAACCCAGTTCAGGGTGTCAGTTCCAAAAACTTTTCACAGAGGAGCAGCGTGGGGGCTGGGCGCGGGATCGGAGGCGGCGTCGGTGCAGCGGGGGCGCCCCTCTGGCTTCCCGCCTGCTGCACCCCGTCGCCCGAGCAGACCCCCATCTCACGTGCGCGCCTCTCTGCGCTCAGGCGCACGATGACGCTCCCTCCTTCCCATCCCGAGACCCGGGACCGGGCAAGTTCGCCGCCCCGCACCCCTGCTCCCGAGCGGCACTCTGCCCTCAGTGCTCTTTCTCCCGCGACCCTCCCCCCCCTCCCCCCCGCTCTGCTCCAGGTGCGCTAGCAGAGGGGGGTGGGGGCTGCGCGAATCCCGAGCTCCCGGCGTCGTCCTCCTCCAGGGAGCTGCCAGGAGACGGCGAGCGCCGGGATTGCGCGGGAGAGCCTGGCCTTGACCGCGGACGGAGATCGCAGTCACGGCCCCCTCCCCAGCAACCCCGTCCAGGCAACCGCCCCCTCCTCTTCCCGGTCTCCCTCGGCTTCTCCATCTCGCTCCCCTTCTCCGCTTGCAGCCCCGAGCGCGCGCGCCGCGGGGGGCGGTGGTGCTGAGGTCCGGCAGGAACTTGGGGAAGGGGAGGAGGGGCTGTCGGNGCCCGCCCGCCGTGCCTCCCCCGCCCTCGCTCCCTCCGCCAACCCACGCTTTGCTAGTAGCACCTCCCGGGCCCCCAGCAGCCGGGCGGGGACTGGAGGGGAGGGGGGACCGCGGTGCAGGCGCAGAAGGGGCGCTGGGGTGGCGCCAGGTGTGCGGGGCCCCGAGGCGGCCAGGAGCGTAGCCCCACCCGGTTCGTAGCCCCCTGTGTCCTCCACACCGCCCCTCCCCCACACCGTCGGGTGCTCGGGGAAGTTAGACGGGGTGCGGCCGCGGGGCCCCAGTAACGGTGCTCGTGCGCGCGCGCGCCCGCGGGGGGCCCCCCTGGCCTNCCGCCGCAAGACCCCTTTTCGTATTCCGTGCCCTCCCGCGCCCCCGCCCGCGGCGGCTCCTTCCAGCCACCCTTCCCCCCGGGGTCACTATGGGGACGCGAGGGAGAGATTTGTGTTCAATTCCTGTCGCTATTCAGAGGCAAGAAAAAAATAAAGGGACCAAAGGCAACCTGAAAGCAGTTTACTTCAAGCTTTTATTATTGTAGCGTAAAAGAAGTTTATATACAGGGAGTTATTTCCAGCAAAACACTCACAAATGGCCTTGGAATCGGGGGCCTCCCACCTCCTGGCCCCACAGTCAGCAGCTCTGCCTACGAACGGGGC
>NW_027532162.1:2603054-2605359 GCF_008692635.1 Crocuta crocuta
CCCCCCCGTTTCCCAGGAGCCCCAGCCTCTTCCTTCTCCCTGGGGCAATGTGAGCCTCGCCAGTGCCTCCCAAGCTGGCTTCTTCTGGTCCCCAAACCGTGCCTCAACCCCCCTCGCCTCCTCCCTGTATGGTGGACTGTCCCTCTCTCGTTTCAGGCGCTGCTGCAGGCCCCCTGCGGTTCAGAACCAGCTCGTGGTGGAGACCAGTTAGAGACAGCTCGTCATCAGCAGTGGGGCCGGTGAGCACCCAAAATAAGGGGGGGAAACCCCTGCCACCCTTCCCCTTCCCCACGGCAAGCCCCTACCCCCACCCCGGGGACAAGAAATAGCCACAAAAGCAGCAGGGCATCCCCTCCCTGGGAGCGACAGGTGTTGGGTGCCAGGCAACTGGGGCAGCCAGCTGTGCGCAGGGGTGCGCGGGAGGGGCCCAAGTCTCTGCGCAAGGGGCTCTGCTCGGCTGAAGGCACGCTGGCTCTTCTCTCTGGGGAGGGGGTAGGAGAGACGCAGGGGCCTCCGCAGGGACAAGTGGGGTGAGGGTGGGGCCACACCCGCACTCAGAGGGGATTTAGAGCCAGCCGGGCAGGTACAGGTGAGGGCCTGTCACAGCAACGGAGTCCGGGGAGGCGGGAGAGGATTTTCAGGGGGCCGGGCCGAGGGCACAGACTCGGCCGGATCCGAGGCGCTCTTCACGCCTGTGTCATCGGGCCCTCGGCAAACCTGACTTGGTTTGGGGCGTTTGCACGTGGGCCTCGAAGGCTCGAAGGCACTGCCCGCCAAGTTCAGCCAACTGTCCACTGACTGTTTATACTCGACGAGGCTGAGCGCCGTGCAGCTGCTCATCGTAGCGCTCCAGCCAGGTGCGCAGCTCGGACACCTGGTAGCCGTCCGGGCCCCGGCCGCCCTGGTACATGACGGTGCCATTCTGGACCACGTAGAGGCGCTCGAAGTAGGCCCCGTAGGCCGAGCTGCTGGAGTTGGCCATGGTGTCGAGGACCAGGGAGCAGCTGGGCGCGCCTTGCTGCAGAACCCGTGCCGCGCTGACCCGGTCCTCCAGGCTTCGGTGCTGCGGGATGCTGTAGGGGGAGTCGGTGGTGACCCAGCCGTCCGAGGGGTGAGCCTCCTCGATGTAGATGATGAGGAAGTCGACGTCGCGCTGGTACTTGGTGACCAGGCGCTGGAAGGCGCTCATGCGCGCCATGAACGGTGGTCAGGTGCAGCTGCCGAAGTTGAGGACCAGGGGGCGGTTTCCCCGCGCGTAGTCGAGGATGTGCTGGTTCTGGAAGCCGTTGGGCAGCACCACCTCCGAGTTGGGCGCTGGGCCGCCCTCGTGCGCCTGCTTGAAGAAATCCAGCTTCTGGCCGTGCCACACAGCCTTCAGCGACGCCAGGGTGCACAGGCGGTTGTCGTCGGACACGCAGACGGGCGGGTCGTCGGGGGGCACCTCCTCGCCGTCACTGTCGAGCTCCGCCGCGGGTGCGGGCTGCCCCCCGCGGCGACGGCCCAGGAAATGCTTTCGGATGCACAGGAAGTCGAGGAGCCAGAGCACGAAGGCCGTGCCTAGGAAGCGCGGGAAGAGCACGAGGCACGTGGCCGTCTGGGCGCAGAGCCGCAGGGAGTGAAGCAGCAGGGAGCGGAGCATGGTGGCCACGGCCCCCGACGCCCCCTGGGACCCGCTGCCTTCCCCCAGCGCCAACCGCGGGGCGGCCTGGCGAGGCATCTGGGCTTCGGCCGAGCAGGGGAGCTCGATTTATAGCCGAGGCTTCAATTGGCGGGAGACTCCACCTCCGGCCGNCTCACCGCGGAGGCGCCCGGACGCGTGAAGTGCGTACTTTCAACTGGGAATGAGTGTTGAGGCTTTCAGGGGGTGCGGGGCGACTCCCCAACTCCGCGGGGTCCTGGTCGGCCCCGCCGCGGAGTCCGAGGCCATCGACTCCTCGCTGCGCTCGGCGCCACGCCGGCGACTCGGGCTCAGGGGCGGCGGGGCGGGGAAGTGCCCTGACCTGGGGTCCCCGAAGCCCGGAGCGAGCCCCGATTCGCCTTGGCCCGCCTTGCCCTCCGGGGTGAGGTCTGCGCCCGGTCGCAGGCGATTCGTACCCGGTCCGGGGAGTCGAGCCTCCAGATACGCCCTCGCAGGAGCGGGGACGTATCTGGAGGCGGCGGTGGCGGCGTCCGGGGCCACCGCTGCCCGAGTCCCGTGCGCTGCGCGTCCCGGGGACCAGCCGCCGAACTTCTCTCCGGGACGGAGACGACGCTCGCGCCGCGGGCGGAGGTGGGAGCTCGCTGGGCCCGCGGGCGAGAGGGCGAA
>NW_027532162.1:2605490-2611994 GCF_008692635.1 Crocuta crocuta
AGAAGTCAACCGCAGGGCAAGGAGCCCCCACCCAGGACCCCGCGGGACCCCGCGGGCGCGGGGGTAGACACCCCGCTCTGGGCAGAGGTCCTTCCCTCCGGGTTTCACGGCCCTGGCGGGATCCTTTGCCGCTCGAGCTCCCCGATGGACCCGTGGCTCCAGCAATCACGACCCAGAGTGGAAGGTGGGGGGCGCTTGAACGAAGCCCCCTGGCTCCGTCCCCCACCCCGGCGATTCCTCCGTGTCTGGAGCGGGGGTGCGGGGCTTCGCAGCCCCAGGAACTCTCTGCCTAGAGAGAAGCCAGCCTGGTCCTCGCTGTCCCTCCCAGCCCTGGGTAGGGGTCGTTCAGGTGGGTTAGGGGATTCTCAGGAGCCAAACCTGGCCGGGGCGGTGTGTGTGTGTGTGTGGGGGGTCCCACTTACCTGCACCCCCTTTCCCGCAGGGCACCGCTGAGTTAGCAAATGGTTTCCTTCCTTTGCCTTGCTCACCCTTTTGGGTGGTGTGTGTGTGTGCAGAGAAGCCTTCTGCTTGGCAAGCCTCCGAGACGATGTTCGGGGGTCTGGGTTGCCGCTACCCGGCAGGGGCCAGGGGAGTCCCAACTTTTGTTGGAGCAACTCCGGAGCCCCGATTCCTGGATTTCGGGGCGGGGGGCAGGGTAGGATGCCAGTCTAGGACCTGTGCCCTGCACCCACCCACACAGAACCGGGACAGACCATGGAGCGGCCCTCCCCCCTTGCCGTATTGAGTCTCAGAAAATGAAGAGGCCACTTGGGGCTGGGAGCGCCCTTTGTGCTGCCCTGGACCTGCTGGCGGGGCTGGAGCTGGTTGGTGTGTGGAAGCACTGGTCTGGGGTAGGAACGGACGGTACCCAGCCCGCACGGCCCCCATCCCAGGGAGGCTCAGGGGAGCAGCACGAGGCTTTGGGGCTGTCACCTCTCTGGGGGTTCTGCTGGTTTCTTGGGCGGACAGGCTACACTCCATACCTCAGGATTCCAGAACACTGGACAAGGTGCTCAGGCCCTTCTGGCTCCCCCAGCCGCTCATGCAGGTGAGGACAGACCCAGGATCCAGGGACTCGATGGCCTTTGGAAGCGGGGCCCGGGCTTGGTGACTCCTCTCCATCCTGCCTTCTCCCTCTCCTGAGCCATCTCTCTCTCCCCGGGAGACCCAGCCGCACCTCCCCCCCCCCACTGCCCCCTGTCCAGGGCAGAGTGCCAGCTCACCCTGGCCCTGGCCCTTCCTGTGGGCTGCCCATCCTGCCCTGCCCTGTCCTGGGGGGTCAGCAGGAGACCTTGGTCTTGAGAGTCTTGGTCCAAGACCCAGAGGCCTGGCCCCAGTGGGTCTGCCAGGCTCTGAACCGCAGAGATGGAGCTGGGGCTGGTCCCCCTGCTTCTGGGTCTGGCTCGGCCCGCCCACCCCCCTCCTGACTGCCCTCTCACAGCTCCAGCAGGGGGCGGGCAGGGGAAAGGAAAGGTCCATCTGGTGTCCAGGAGCAAATTGAAAAGGGCTGAGGGAGGGGACAGGGGCTGGGGGCTTGGCTCAGCCAAGGGAAGGTTGGGCGGCCTCCCTGCTTCCCAGGCCGTTCCCATGGGGCCGTCTCCCCGTGCAAGGGAGGGCTTGGGGGGGTTGCCCCGGCTTTGGCCCCTCCCCCGTGGTGCCCTGCGCAGCGCTCGGTGGGTGGGTGTGCGGTGGGCACAGCCCCTGATTTTCTCCTGCTGAGCAACTCCCAGCGACCAGGGTCATTCCTGCTGAGACTTCCCTTGGGGACAGCGTGGGCCACCCTGCAGGCCTGAAGCTCTGGGTGAGATGGGCCAGCCTGCACACCTGGCTGAGAGTGCCCGAGACCTGTGACTGTGTCCTGGCTGAGCCCCGGCTCAGCCTCTGGTGAGCTGAGTCACCAGCCCTCCTTGGCCACTGACCCTGGGTCTCCCCTTCCATTGGCCTCTGGGCGCTCTGGGAATTCCTGGGTGCTGTCCTGCCTCTGCGCCCCCACTTATGTTCCCTCCTGGCAGCTCCCACCCTTCCTCCTCCCCCACTGCCTTCCCCTCCGCCCGCACGCACCCTGCCCTGCCGCCCAGTGGGGGCCGTGACCAGCCCTGCCCTCCTGCGTCCCCCTTGCCCTCATCCGCCCCCCTTTGCCGCGGCCTCCGTGGGGGTGTGTTTCACCACCGGCTTCTGTAGCTGCTGCCGCTTACGCCTCGCTCCTCCCAGGCTGGTCCAGCTGGGATCCTCGGCAGTGACCCGATCCCGACCCCCAGGGGAAGCCCAGCAGACCTTCGGGGAGCGAGTGAACGAGTGTGGCGTGGCCTCCCTGGAAACTTGGTTCAGGAGAATCCAAGGTATTTCATTCTGCTCTTTTTTTTTTTTTTTTTTTTTTTTTTTTTTTCCTGGGGGCGGGGTCTTTTGAACGTTTTCCGTGCAAGATTTTGGCTTTCCAGACTCTCTGAGAGANTCCCCTTTTTTTTTTTTTTTTTTTTTTTTTTTGTCTCCTGGCAGCGGTGCTCAGGTGAGGCGAGAGGGCCGCGCGGGCCCGGGGAGGTCTTCCAGCCCCTGGGAAGGCCCCCTCGGGTTTGGCGTCAGATGAGCCCTCCTTCCCCTGGCCACTGGGCCAATCTGTTTCCCTTCCCGGGAGAAGCAGGCCCTCCCGTCAGCGTGCTCCCACAGGGCATTTGCTTCGAGAATGACTGCCTTCCAAACCTCCCTCCACCTCCCTGGACTCCAGCTGGGCTGGGCTGCGCTGGACACCCTGCAGGGGGTGGTGGCTAAGGTCTCACTGGTCTGGTCTTCGAGGGTCCTCAAGAGAGCAGGTGGAGACCTCCCCCCACGAGAGGCCCCGGCTGGCACCCTCCGTGTAGTTCCGGGCAGGAACGGGGCGATGGTGGGGCTCCCGGGGGTTGGGCAGGTTGCGGGGCAGGTAGCGAGCCAGGCCTCAAGAGCTTGTGAGGGTCCCCGGGCCCAGAGGCCTTCTGGGGTTAGAGGCCTGGGGCTCCTGGCCAAGGAGGTGCCGGCCAGGCCACCTGCCGAGTGACCTGGGCACATCCCTTCTCTCCCTCGGGCCTCGTCCACACGGCAAGGAGACTGGGTGGCTAATCTCTGGTGCTTTCCCTGTGTTGTCCCTCCACCACTCCAGAAGGTTCTAGGATGTTTTATAGGACCTGCATGTGGCTTTGGGGCTGGTGAGTCCCCCCACCCCCCACTAGAGAACAGAAGGCAACTGTGGCCTCATGACCTTGTTGCTGGCTCCCGCCTGGCCTCTCCTTTGCTGCCCTGCCCCGGCCACGGCTCTGGGCCCCCACGTTCCGGCCCACCCACCCCTCGGAGCCCGGGCACGGGCGTTCCTGCTGTGAGCCCAGACACAGCTTGCGGGTGCCCGGCCAGGCCCCTCTGGAGGGTGAGCTGGCGCCTGCGAGTGGCCCTGTGTGGGGAGGCCTGCGGCCTTCGTGGGGCTGGAGGGGCTCTGGAGGGGCTGGGCCACTGGCGTGCGACGGGCAGACCCCGCTCGGAACCCTGAGGCTGGCTGCGGCTGCCCGAGTCCATCTGCCACATCCATTTCTCACCCTCCCTTGAAAGGTGGGGTGCAAGCAGCCAGCAGAGACACAGACACCCCAGTCCCTTTGCTTCTCTGTGCCTCAACTTTCTCAGCTGAGAGATGAGCCTGATGTCGTGAACGTGTTGTGTGTGCTGGGCAATGCCAGGTGTGTGCACACGTGTGTGCGTGCATGCGTCTGTGTAGGTGCTGGCAGGGAGAGCTCAGAGAGGAGGGGTCCTGCTGAGGCCATGGGGGGGGTGCCAGCTGGTGATGCTTAACCGCAGCCCCGGGCCATTTTAAGCTGCGAGGGTCCTCCTGAGCCCTTTGCTGTTTTGGGGACCCCCCCCAAGCCCTGCTCCACGCCAGGCTCCCATGGTGGTCCCGGGCCCGTGAGTGAGTCAGGCACGCTGTCTGTCCCCCAGGAGCCCCCCAGCCTGGCCGGGCCCTGGGAGGGGTAGGCTCGCTCAGGCGGGGCGCGCCCTGGCCCTCTCTCCACGGGTGTGCACAGAACATTCCTCATCTTCCATAGGACCTTCTGGAGCAGGTGAAGGACTCAAAAGGGCAGGAAAGGCTGTGTCCGGGCGGCTCTGCCTGCACACGCCCCTGGGTCTCCGGCAAGTTACCAGAACTCTCTGTGCCCCATCTCGGTTACCTGTCAGCTGGGCAGAGCTTTCAGCCCCAGCCCGAGGAGCTGTTGTGCACACAGGGTCGTGTGCACACAGGGACACAGCCTAGTGCAGCGACGCTGTGGAAATCACAGTGCCAGGCAGCGCTGAGCCCCGGCACGCGGGAGGTGCTGCACACGCGTGTCACAGCTGCTCCCGGGCGCCTTGGGCCCCCACGTCCAGGTGCCTCCCAGCTTGTCCTCTCCTCCCCCCCGGAGGGTCCTGCTGGAACACTACGCGGACGCCGCCAGGTCTTAAGCTGGGGTTTCCTCCCCCTGGAAGCCCATCTCTGTGAAGTCTTCAGGGCCCTGGACACCTCTCTGTTCCTGGTAGTTGTGTTTTGATGGGGCCCTTTAGGTTTTTTTGTTTTTTTAATGTTTTTATTTATTTCTGAGAGAGACAGTGTGAGCAGGGAAGGGTCAGAGAGAGAGGGAGACACAGAATCCGAAACAGGCTCCAGGCTCTGAGCTGTCAGCACAGAGCCCGACATGGGGCTCGAACCCACGAACCGTGAGATCATGACCTGAGCCAAAGTCGGACACTCAACCGACTGAGCCACCCAGGCGCCCTGCTTTGGGTTTGCACATGGCAGAAACTCCATCCAAATGAACTTGAGCTAGGAAGGAATCTACTGGCTCCAAGGGGTGAAAGAGTCCAGGCGAAGCCCCACCTCCAGGCGCAGCTGCCAGGGCCCTGCCCCGTCCCCCCACTGCTGGGGCTGTGGGCCGCTGTCCCTGGTGCACCCGCTGCATTCTCAGGTGGGGTTTGCTTTGCTCTCAGGTGACCCGGGGTGGGGGGCTGCAGTGGGTGCAGCTGTGTGTGACTGCTTTCCCTCTGCGAGCGTCTGATCTGGTGTAAGGGGAGGGCAGGGGTCCCGTTCCCGCAAGCTTGAAACTCACCTGCACCGCCTGGGTCATGCTGCCCCCGGGCTGTGAGCAGGGGCTGGGGGTGGTGACCGTGCAGCCACCACCAAGAAGGCCCCCTTGCTTCCTCATTCTCCCGCTGCAGAAGCTGGCCTCCCGCTTTGGGGCTCGGTACGCCTGTCCCCTTTTCCTCACTTTCCAAAATGCCTGAATCGGTCTGCGTTTTCTGGTTACCTGTGTCGCCCTCACTGACCGTGGGCTCCCAGAGGGCAGGCTGGGGCTGACTCACCTTGTCTGCCAGGCCTGCACACCGTGGGGCCTCCGTTCCCCGAGGGGGTCTGGGGGCGCGTCTCAGAGCAGGCCGTCTTACCTGGTGCGTTAGGGACTGTTGGCCACCTGTTGCCGGAGTGACGCGGGGTGACAGCCACACAGTGATGCGGGCTTGTCTCTCTTGTGCTGTGGGGTTCAGCCGGGCCGGGGTTGGAGCCCTGCTGATATTGCGGGGGCCCTGGCTGGGATCACGGTGGCTCTGCTCGCTCCCCGACCCCGGCTGGCTTGCCCAGACCTGGTCTCGTGGGGAAGGCAGGGCCACAGAAAGACAGCAGCCCCTGTGCACGAGCTTGTGGGCAGGCGCTGACCAGTGCACATCTGCTCCCATTGCACTGGCTCGGGGAAGTCGTGGGTGAGCACCACGTGGAGCACCGTGGGGCAGAGCCATGCCCAGAGCAAGGGACGTGTGTGTGTGTGTGTATGTGTATGTGTGTGTGTGTGTGTGTGTGAAGAGCTCTGTGCCCCAGGGACAGAGCAGGATTGGTACCTGGACTTCTGGTGGCAGTTGCATGCCCCCCCCCACCCCCCCAGTGGCTGTGCCCTTGCTGGACCAGACTCAGAAGCTGGGTCTTGAGGGATGGCATGTCCCGGTAGGTACCGACTCGCCTTCCGCCTTGCCCCTCCCCACCCCCAGCCCAGAGTGGGAGGCCAGTCAGCTCCGGGGGCAGCGGGGAGGTCCATCTCCTGTGGCCCACATGGCACTGGGGGCTAGCTGAGGCGCTTGACAAGTTCTTAGGGGGACATTCGTGCCCTTCCCGGCCTCCATCCTCACCTGTGAGATGGGGATGGACTTGGCGAGCAGGAAGGGACTTCTAGTTCAGGGCTTGGTGTCAGAGAGAAAGAGATGGAAGAGTCTGGGAGGCAGGCCTAGTCCTTGCCACTAACATTTGCCTCTTTCTGGAAGCTTCTATAGGCTCCCTTTAGTGGGGGTGGTGGGTGCAGGGGTGCAGGAGTTGGGTGTGTGATGGCTTTCTGTGACTCTGATGACTTGTGGTCACCTGTCAGCTGGCCTTCTGGGGAAGCCCTTGAGAAGAGGGGCCGGGCCGGATGGGAGTCCCTCTGGGCCAGGGCCCATGGCCTTGCCTCCCTTCCTTTCCTGGGGGGGTTTTTTTGAACC
>NW_027532162.1:2612129-2612355 GCF_008692635.1 Crocuta crocuta
ATGGTTGAGCCTTCCAGGGGGAGGGGACGGGGGGAGGGGGAGGCAGAGCCACGGGAGGTTCCCGTGGGACCAGCCTGCGCGCCTCCTCCCCTGCTGCCCCGGGCAGCCCCAGTGAAGCCTGCTTCCCGCCCTGAAGGTGACTGAGAGCCAGAACAGCTCCCGGGTGCACTTGACCTTGCCGGGCCCTCCAGGCTTAAGCCCAAGAGTCACTGGGTCTGTGACCCTG
>NW_027532162.1:2612371-2617196 GCF_008692635.1 Crocuta crocuta
CCTGTCCCGAAGCCACAGGCCCGCCACGGGTCCCCGCCGGGGTGACCAGTCAGCAGGCGGCCTCCTTGCAGACCCCGGTGGGAGGGGGAGGGCAAGCCTCGGTGAGACCAGTCAGCCCCGGGGCGCTGTGGTCAGTGGAGCGGGCAGTGACCGGGACGGAGGGGAGGCCAGAGCCGGGGCCGGGGCCCGTCTTGAGACCCTAGGCTGGTGCCGGGGCAGGTGCCGCGGGGCTGCGCGGGGACAGAAGCCGGAAGGAGAAGCGTGTGCACACGTGCTGNCCCTCCCCTTCACACCTGCCCCCTCCCTCTCCCCTCTCCCTCCTCCCCCCTTCCGCCCTCCTTGTGTGTCCCCTTTGCACCCGCCCCCTCCCTCCCTCCTCCACCCTGCAGGTGACCTCCTGTGGCCACAACCACGCTCCCCAGGGCTGGCTCTGGGCAAGCAGACGCTCGCAGCAATGCCTGTGCCCTGCACAGCGTCAGAATTCTGTGACCATCGTGGCCTAGTTGTCACTGAGAGAGGGACAGTCTGGGGGAGGCAGCGTGATTTGCCCTGCGCGCCCCAGCCGGCGGGTGGGGTCGGTGACCGCCTTGCTCTGGGGAGATGTGAGTGCCCTGCTAAGCAGGCGGGCTCGAGGGGCAGAGGAGCGTCTCTGGGTTTGGGGCTGGAGGTCACAGGCATGTCCTGAGCTCCTGGAGCAGCCCGGCTGCCCGCTGTGCCAGGCTGGATGAGGTCACCTCCCGGGGACCCTGTATGGGGCCCACTGCGGGGGCCATGCCCTCCCCCATGGGCCGCCCCGGGCTCTAGCCTGGCCGCTGGTGGCCTCAGAGGGATTCTCGGGGCACCTCTGTCCTCAAGAAGGGCTCTTCGGAGAGGAAAAAAGAACACATTTCAACACCTCCAGATTCTGAAAATGGATTTCTCCCAGGGAAACAGAGACTCAGAGCATGAGAGAGAGCCAGGAAAGCGGCGGGGGCGGGGGAGGGGAGGAGGAGGAGGATCGTGGGAACCGGGGCCAGTCGGAGACCTGGATGCAAATCCTGCCGATCCTCTCCTGGCTGTGTGACCTGGGCACATGGCTTCACCTCTCTGGCCTCAGTTTGTCTCTCTGTTCAATGGGGTAACTCTTCCTGCTTCATAAGGGAGGCCTCAAGGATAGGACGTGGATAAAGCAGTTCTTGGTCTTTGTCCCCTTTTCAGGATGAAAAGCCTCCCGACTCCAGGATGATGACGTATTTCTGAAGGACATCTCAAAGCCCCGGAAGGACCGACAGTGCTGGGTACTTTGGGCCTGACCGTGGAGCCCGAGCCCTTGCCATGTGGCCTCAGTGATCTGCCTTCCCTGGGCTCCAGTTTCCTCTCTGCAAATTGGGAGTGAGGATCTCCACCTTGGAGTTTGCCAGGGGGTCTGCAGAGATGTGGGTGCGGCGCCAGGCACGGCATCTGCTCCTGGGGTGCCCTGAGGGCCCTGGGGTGGGGGCATCTTCCAGATGGAGGCAGGTCCCGGCTGCCCTGGGCATCACCTGGCTTCAGCTCATCCTTCTTTCTCTTGCTGGTCCTCTGGGGCAAGCCCTCCTTGCTGCCTTGTTTGGCTGGCACAACCTTGGGGCTGCCTCCTCCAGGCAGTCTTCCTGGATGCCTGGTCAGATCATCCGGCTTGCTGGCTTCAGCTGCTCCTTGCCATGTAGTCTCTCTGGGGACTTGTTGGCCACCTCCTCCCAGGCCTCTTCGCCTCGTCCTTACCTCCTCCTTTCCCTCGTCCAGAGTCATGTTTGCAAAGCTGCTCTTTGTTCAGGATACTGAACGTCAAACCACCTGGCATGGGCTGGTGGGGCCCCCCCGCTTCCCTTTGCAGCTGCATCGCCTGCCCCTGCCCCCGACTGACCTGACATCCCCCCACGGAAACATCGTAGCAGTGACTCTGCTGAGTGCCGGGCACTTCCCAGCACCTGCCTCCTCATGGGCCCATGAGGAGGTGTGAAGGAGGCCATCAGCCTGGACTTGAACCCAGGACTTCTGCCTCCAAGTTTACGGTTATCACACTGACTCACAATTTCTCCACCCAGGCTCCGTCTGCCAGTTCCACCACCTTCTCCTGGAACTCCTTTCTATCCCAAACCCAAGTTGTTTTACAAGGCTTGGCCCAGACGTTGCCTCCTCCAGGCAGCCTCCTCAGATTCCTCCTCAGATCTCCTGTCTCCTCCCCCTGTCATTCACTGTTGCTTTTTACCCATGACCTTGGCTCACCATGGTCCTGGGAGCGAGGAGAGATTGTGTTCTAGTACTAGTTGCCCCTCAGTATCCATTCTCCTCCCTTCCTAAAGTAAAAGAAACCCTGAATCCGAGCTGGGCATACAGCTGCCAGTTCAAGTTCTCAACGCCCCTGCAGTTGCCTGTAGCTGTTTGGCCAGAGCCTTGCCAATGACACGAGAGGGGTGACCTGTGGAGCTGTTGGGTCCCGCCCCAAGAGAAGAGAGAGGTGGCTTCCCTTTTTTCCTTCTCCCTGTACCTACTGCCGGGTGTCAGCCGTGAGGGCAGGAGCCCGAGCAGCCACACTGACTATGGGACGGAAGCTGGGTGTTGAGGCTTACAGAGCAACAAGGAAGAAAGAACCTGGGTCACCAGCACATCAGCCGAAACTGCCAGTGCTCAGACTATGTTACGAATAGGGCGAAGTCCTGCTATCTTGTTAATCTTGTTGGGGGGGCATTTAGTAAAGCAGCCAAAGTATATCCTGATTAGTACCGACCCAGAGGGAGAAGTCGATGAACCATTTGCAGAACGGCTAAGTGATTACCAGCCAGGGGACTGTGTTTCAGAGCACGCGGTGCTCTGGGGTCACAGGAGGGGCGTGTCTCTGGATTTGAGCTGCCACGCTGGAGTGGTGGCTCCCTGCGCAAGCTACGAAAGGGGTCGGTGGCTCTGATGCCTCATCTGTGACATGTGGGCGACAGTCCGCCTCCACGAGGCTCAGATGAGTTGATGCACTTGAAGGGCCTGGTTTTGCGGGTACTCCTGTGAGCTGGTCCCCCTCCAGGGCTGGAAAGGTTTTAGTGAGAGCTGAGGGGTCATCCGTCTTCTTGCCTGCCCGTCCCCTCCCCTTCCTATTTTAGGGGCCTCCTCTTCCTCCTCCCTCCTCCCCCTGCATGGCTCTGCCTTTCCCTGGTGCAGGGGGGCTGGTGGGTTTAATGAGCCTCCCCCCCACTTCCCCAACAGCACTCAGCTTCCAACAATGACCACTTCCACCCCGACTTTTCCTGCATTGAATCTGCATCTCAGAATCTTGGGACATGTCTGCAGAACTGAAGCCCGTGTGTCCACCTAGCCCTATCCGCCCCATAGGAAGCAGTCCTGACTTGACCCTTCGGAGGAGGCCCGCCCTCCCAGGAGCCCTCTGCCCACGCCTGGCTGCCCTGTGCTCCACAGGCCATATGTCATCCCTCAGGGACCTCCAGGTGGGAGTAAGGTGCCCCTGAGGCTCGGCCTGGCCCTGCCCCCACCTACGGAGCCCGGACTCTGAGCCTGGGCAGGGAGCACGGAGCTGGGGCTTTCGGGCTCTGGGGGTCGCCCCGGTGGTGCTGAGGGAGTGGCTCTGGGGTCTCACTCCCCACCTCAAGCTGGGCAGCGCTGTTCTCCAAGCTCCTGGAACAAGGCGTCCTTTTCCATATGACACAGAGGGTTTCATGGTTGTACAAAATCAGCAGTTCGCAGTCACCCCCTTTTAAATATTTTTAATTCTGGTAAGTTACGTATAACATGAATGTTTCCATCTTCACCATTAAAAACACTTTTTTAAAATGTTTATTTGTTTTGAGAGAGAGAGAGAGCAAGCAGGGGAGGGATAGAGAGAGAGAGGGGGAGGGAGAGAATCCCAAGCAGGCTCTGTGCTGTCAGCACAGAGCTCGATGTGGGGCTCAAACTCACAAACTGTAAGATCACCTCCTGAGCCGAAACCAAGAGCCAGGCGCTTAACCCACTGAGCCACCCAGGCGCCCCCCTCATCACCATTTTTAAGTAAAGTCACGCTGTCGTGCACCCATCACCACCCCCATCTCCAGGGCGGTGTTCATCTCCGCCAACCTGGAACTCTGTCCCCATGAACACTAACCCTCATCCCCTCCCTGGCACCTTGGCACCCACTCACCATCCTCTCTCTGCGTCCATGAGTCTGAAGACCCTAAGTACCCAGGTAAGTACAGTCGCACAGTGTTGTCCGTCTGTGACTGGCTTATGTCACTTGCAGACCTCGGGGTGCACAGACCTCGTAGCAGGGGTCAGTTCCCTTCACGGTCACGGGCGAGTGATGTTCCGTTGTGTGGACAGACCACGTCTTGTCTCCCCAGCCACTGATGGACACCTGAACATGAGTGTGCAAATACCTCACGGGTTCCCTGCTTTCAGTGCTTCTGGCTGTTACACCCAGAAGGGGCATCGCCGGGTCATGTGGCAATTCTATGCTTCGTTTTGGAAGAGCGTCCACACTGTTACCTCAGCTGCACCGATCCCACTCCCCCACCCCGAGCCTTGTTCTGTTCTGTTTATTTTATTTTGCTTATTTTATTTATTTTTAATTTAATTTAATTTAATTTAATTTAATTTTATGAGCCACCTTAATGTATGTGAGGTGCTCGGAGCCACCCTTTTTATTTATTATTATTATCATTATTATTTTGAGAGAGAGAGAGAGAGAGAGAGAGNCGGGGGACTCCGGGCAGGGGTAGGGAGGTACCGGTTTCCTGCAAATCACCACAGGTGTAGTGGCTTGAAACACCACCACTTTATTACCTTACAGCTCTGGAGGTCAGAAGTCCACACAGACGGGGCCGTG
>NW_027532162.1:2617841-2622219 GCF_008692635.1 Crocuta crocuta
GGGGGGAGGATGTTTCCTTGCCTTTTCTAGCTTCTAGAGGCTCCGCGACTCCTCCTTCTACACTGAAAGGCCCCTCACGATGACAGATAATCCACGACCAGGTCCCTGACTTAATCACCTCTGCAAAATCCCTTCTGCCAGGGAAGAGAACGTATCCGACGGACCCCCGCGGACAGGCCGACCCCACCCGCAAGGTCTAGCCTCTTCCGAGGGTGAGGCGAGCCGCTGAAGGCGTCAGAACGGGAAGGCGCCGTGGCCACGCGTGGGTGTGAGCGACATCCCCTGTGGCACGCCCGTCCGTGGGGTAGGGGTCCTTCCCCGGCAGCGCCTGGCACCACAGGGGCTTGCTACCCGCTCACGGAATGAAGACACCGCACGGGCGTGGGGAGAGCGGCTGGCGCGGGGGGGTGGGGAGTGGCGGTGCGCAGGCGGCAGGGGCTGGACAGGAGGCTGTGCTCGCCAAGCCCCAGGAAAGCTCTGCAGCTGAGCCGCGGAGCGGACAGGCGTCCCACACGCTCCCCTGAGCTCCGCGCCCACCCCCGACCGCTGCCAGACGCGTCACAGCGACAAAAACCACCCACCGCTCGCACAAAGCCCAGCTCCGCGCGCCGCCCAGGCCCCCGCCTGCCCCTGCGCGGGTCTCCAGGAAGCCCCAAGCCAGGGGAGGCCTCTGATTGGATGAGGGCGGTCACCTGACCCGGGTGCTGGGCAGCCATAGGTTGGCTCTCTGCCCAGGGGGCTGGCCCTCAGCGCTCTGTCCAATAGGGCACCAGACAGAGCCGAGCCAATCAGACGACTCTCCACGATGCGAGCAGGGACAGGTGTGTCCGCGGTGGGAAGGTGGCCCGTGGCCGGAGCGGAGAGGCGGTGCGCGCTGGAGCCCGGGCCGCGCGGTCCCGGTACCGGGAGCTCCCGGAAGCAGGGCCTGGCCTCGCGCTGCCCTGAGAACATGCTGACGATCTAGGCTCGTCCTAGAGGATTGGGGGGCAGGGGTGGGTGGGAGGCCCCCAACGGCCCCACCAGGGGTCCGCTCGGCTCCATCGGCCGTGGGAGGCCCAGCTGGCACCCTAAAGCCTCGCCTGGCAATTTCCCAGGAGGTAGTAGTGGCAAGCGCGGGCGGGTGGCCTGGGTGGGGCGGTGGGGACCCACGGGGAGAGCTGGGGCCCAGGCTTGGCGAGAAGTCTGCTCTGCTCGCACCCGGCTGTGGAGTTTGCCCCGAGCCGAACCAGCCCGTGGGCCCAGAGGCCCTGGCAGCCGAGGAGACAGATCCGCGGGGACCCTGGCCGGGGCCGTGGCTCTTCCCAGTGGGCGATAACGCAGCACCTTTGCCCAGACCTCACCCTGGGGCCCCTTTTCCCTCCTTCCCTCCCTCCCGCCTCCCTCTGTCCCCCTCAGTGCAGGCACCTCACTGCCCTCCGCCTCCCAGTGCTGCCCCATGGCAGCCTCTGGGCTGCCCCTCTAGGACTGGAGGGCCCCGCGACCCTGGCCGGCTTCTCCTGGCCCTGTTCTCTGGCCTCCTCTGAATGTGGCTGCCCCTCTGCTCCCCGGGTGGTCACAGGTCAGCAGAGCCCCTCCTTTGTTTATTCAGTGACATCCACGGAGTCCTCTCTTCTGCCAGACGGGGGCTGGGCACTGGGACACACAGAGATGACACAGGGGACCCCTGCCCCCGCAGCAGTTTCCCACAATGAAGAACTGCTTCAGGGGGCCATCGGGAAGGGATGGGCCAGGCTGGTGGGCTCCAGACCCTCCACCCCAGTCTCGCGCGGCCAAACTGCTGTGCTCAGAGGTGTTTTTCTCACTGTACCTCAAGGGGGCAGTTTGGGCAAGTGCAAAGCCCCTGAAGCCTTGAGGTAGGAACCAGCTTTGTTCCTGCCCCAGGGCCTTGGCACCTGCTGGTCTCTCTGCCTTGAGCATCTTTCCTTAGCTGCATGTCTACTTGCATGAGTGAGGATGTCATGAAAAGATACAAGATAACAGGAGGCAAGACATAAGAGGAGTTATTATTCTTCTGTCAAGAAATACGAGTCAGCAGAATCTCACAATGTGATTTATGTCGTGTCCTTGTCCCATCAGTTTTATCATTTGCTTAATGTTTTTATTTAAATCAACTTGCTTTTTAAGCTTTAGTGCTTATGATCTAAGCAATAGGATCCGAAACTCAGGGTTTGGTTTGCTAGTTGTATACATAGTTTTCCAATACATAGGGACATAAATAAATAGCTTTGGGAAGAGAAATATTTGGGAGGATGCTCTTTAAAATCACGTGTCAGCTCCCTTTGAGAAATTCCGAACTACCTGTTTGGAGAAACTGGGGCTCCGTGAGGGGATGTGATGTGCCTAAGCGTCTGGGAGTCAGTTCCAGCTGACAGTGCCCAGGCCATCTGCCTGCCCTGTGGGCGGCTGTGTCTCTGTCTCTGGGGTGACACTTCAGGGGCAGAGTGAATTGCTGGGAAATGCATCCAATATCCCCGTTCTCCTGCCTCGAGCCTGCACTGGCCAGTCTGTCCTGGACCTTGAGGCTCTGTTGAGCCCTTTTGTGGCAACTGTGACCCACCTGTGGCCGTGGGGCGCTGCTGGGTCTGGTGTTTGCAGCCAGCCTGGTATGGATCCCCGGCCGCTCTGGCCTCACCTACTTCTGCTTTGTTCCCAGTGCCTTGGGGCCCTGCACCCCACAAAGCCAGGCCGGGTCAGGGCGTTCAGGGATGGAGGGTTGGAGGCTCAGTGGCGGGAAAAGCATTTGGTATGGAGACACAGGCCACTTGACTAGGGTGTCTGAGGAAGGGAAGGTGAGATCCCCCTGGAGGATTAGGGAGGGCTTCCTGGAGGAGTAGGCGTCACAGCACATCTCCGTATTATTTGCTGTGCTGGGCGCTTGAGCCGTGTCACGTTACTTGTCCTTTACGGGACCCTCTGTGGAGGGAGGTTGCCATGTCTGGTTTACAGGGAAGGGCACTGCTCAGTGATTCTGAGGTCACGGGACAGCATGAAGATCATAAAGCCAGCACTTGACCCTGCCTCGTCCCACACTACCTGTGTTGGTTACCCCAGATTTAGTGGCTTGAAGCAGTGGCCTTCATGATCTCACGGTTTCTATGGGTCAGGACTTTGGAGGTCACTTAACCCGGTCTCCTGTTTGAGTCTGTCCCAGGCTGCAGTAGAGGCATCGTTCAGGGTGGTGTCGGTCTCGAGGTCCAGGTGGGGAAGGATCACCTCCCAAGCTCTCCCAGGTGGCAGAGGGCAGAGGCTGCGCTGGGCTCCTCCAGTATGACAGCTTCCGGAGTGAGAGCGTGCCAGTCTCCAGAGTCCATCGAGCCTGGAGCCCGGCCTTCCATAGTTGTTCGTGGGAATGCCATCGCGACACTTTTTGAGTCTCAGGGTCCGGCTACAATCGAGGGAAGGGGATTCCGTGGCGGGGGGAGGGGGACACCAGGGTGGGGCCATCCTTGAAAGCCGCCCCCCACCCCCTGGGGCACATGGGAGTGGCTGTCCTGGCCGGGCTGTGGCTCGCTGTGGCTTGGCGGGGGGTTGGGGAGGCTGTGAGGGAAGGGTGACAGGCAGAGTAGGAAAAGGCTTGGGGAGCAGCTGCTAAGGGGTTCCGGAAGCTCACAGCCCTGCAGCTGCCCTGGGGGGGGCCCACCTCCGGGGCCCTGGCTGCCCCCTCCCTTGGCCCACCCTGACCACTTTGGCCATCCTTGCCCCTGCAGGGCTGTGTGGGGACGGGCTTGGTTGGGGGACCAGGAAGAACCCCCCTCAGTGCTTCTTTTCAGGACACTGGGGAGGGATTATGAGGAATTGACCGTTTGTTCTTCAAATGTTTTGCAATTTTCCTGGAAATGGAAGGGATTCCAGAGGGACCCGGGGCAGCTGGTGTGCTCCCGCGGCCTTTCCAGGAACTGGCAGTCGGTGGCTGGCTGGGCCCCCGGAGTTGCAGGGCAGCTAAGGTTATGGAGTCNTCCGGGGGGGGGGTCCCACACAGGGTTTTCAGACCAGCTGGGCCTTCCTGGGGCTCCTGCAGCCCCCGGGGCCCCCTTTCCGTCCCAGCGGCTCTGTCCTCCGGGTCATGGTGTGGCCACCACATCGCGCAAGGACAGGGCCCTGCGGGGAGACGGGGGGTCCTGGGGCAGGTGGTCCGACCCTGGCACAGAACTGACCTTTGCTGGGTGACCTTGGGAGAGGTTAGCTTCTCTGAGCCCCTGCTCTCTGGTCTTTAAAGAAGGAACGGGGACGCTTGTCTTGCACTGCCCACCTGGCAGACGCTGCCCCCCCGGCGGACGCTCCCCTGCAGCCGCCCTTCAGCGACCTTCACCTCCTGGGGGGCCTGCAGGGTCCGGGAAGGTCATGCAGATAGAACCTTTTGTACAGGATTCTGTGTGGA
>NW_027532162.1:2622230-2626552 GCF_008692635.1 Crocuta crocuta
CCCCTGGGGGTGGAGGGCTGGCGGTCCTCAGGGCTGGGTGGATCGGGCCCTGCTCCCGGGTCTGCACCCCTGCCCTCCGCTTCTGTCTACACTCTGCTTGGTCTTCCATCTCCTGGAGCATCACTGCCTGCTCCGTCCTCAGGCCCCTCCGGTCTGCCTCCCACCCTGACACCGTCTCGTGGGAGCCGGTCTCGGCCGGGGACCTGGAGGGCGCGCGCCTGCGGTCTGTCTGTGGCCACTGCCTCCCGTTGCTGCTTCTCCTCCTCTGGGCCACGGGATGCTGCCCCTTGTCCCCCCCCCGTCCCCACCCCACTGCAGCCCCAGGGTCCTGTCTGAGGCCCCCCCATCTCATGTCCCCTCCTGTCCCAGTCACCACACAGCACCGCCCTCTCCCTGCCTCTGCGACCCACCTGCAGCGTCCTGGGGACGTCCCCATCAGGATGTCCCCCAGGCAGGTCACCCTCACGCAGCTGCCCTAATGGACCTTCTCTCTCGGTCGGTGCCACTCCTTGGCCAGAAGTGACACGGAGTGCTTCCCAGTCAGGGTCCCCGGCAGAGCCCTGTCCCCCGGATGGCCACTGTCCTGGAGTCCTGGCTGTCCTGGAGCCTGTGCATCCCAGCCCCCCTCACAGCTACGTGTGGCCATGTGACTGTGCCTGGCCGGTGAGATCTGTGCGATTCACTCCTTCAGGGTTGTGACTGGCTGGCCCGGCACCGGCCCCGCCCGCGGGAAGTCACAACGCAAGGACCTAGTGTAGCGGGGCTCCCATTTTAGCCCACGCTTCCTCGTGAGAGGTGAGCTTTTATCTGTTGGAGCCACTGCCATTTTGGGGTCTGTCACACACAGTCCCACCCGTGATATGCCTGCATGCAGGGTCCCTGTCCCAGCCCTGGTGCGTCTCCCACTGTAAAGAAGGGTGGACCCGACCCCCGCTGCCAGAGTCCCTCTGCACCCTGGGAGGGGTCACTTAGTCGGCCTGTGCCTTTAGGGTTGGGCCCTGCTCCTTGCTGGCCTCCTCTCTGGGTCCTCAGTTCCCTGTGGGCCTCTGAAACAGCACTTAGTCATTCAGCAAACCTTTGCTGAGCACCTAATACGTGCCAGGCCCTGTGCTGGGTATTGGGGGTCCAGGGGTGGACAGGAAGGCTCTGGGCACTCTGGACAGTGGTGGCTTATTTCTGGATGTGTCTGCCTTGGGCCGGGGCACCCTGGAGGGCAGGGCTGTCCCCATAGCACCTCTCCACCCACTGCACGCAAGAGGGGCCGGAGCAGCCTTGTCGAATGGCTGATGGAGAGAGAGATACCCGAGCGACAGGGGAGCTGACATGAGAGGTCTTCAGATCTGGCTCCGAGCTGGGGTTTGCGCGGCCAGTGTGTTCCTGACACACACGGCAGGGTTGCACCCCTCCTGGAAGAGCCCTCTCTCTCTGGCCGCAGGGGGTCTCCAGCCCCCTTCCCTGCAGGCGTGTGCACCTCCAGGCTCCGGGGAGAAGGGGCTGCCTCCTCGGGATCTGGGCTGAGTCCCTGGCGCCGCGGGAGAGTAGCTGGGCCAGCGCAGCAGCAGGTGCTGCAGCCGGGCCTGGTGGCCTGACCCGGAGCGCCTGGTCCCTGGCAGCGGGGGTGCTGTGGGCATAGGTGGGTAATTCTCTCATGAAATATTTCCTGCTGCACTTTATGTGTGAATTGAGCCGGTCGCTCCAAGCCCTTGAGGGGAGCAAAACCTGCCCCCCGCCAAAGCTGCCCCTTGGGCATATTGATTATTTCGAGTGAAAGTTCCTTAAGACACGGCCGGGGCGGGAAGGATGCTCTGAACTCCTCCGTGCCCCCGGAGGCAGGCAGGAAATCCCTTGTGCCCTGTGACAGGCGCCCTCCCTGCACCAGCAGAGAGATGGCCTGTGACCGGAGACGGGGAACTGGGGGCCGAGCAGGCTGCACAAACAATCCTTGTTTCTTTTCACTGTTTAGCTGCCAAACCCCTTTGATTTGTCAGTTCGTCACGAATTTCTTGTATCTTTTTCTAAAAGGTATAACACCTGCTTCCTTTGGTCGCTTCTTTGAGCCTCGTCTCTTTGGGGCTCCTGTACACACGAAGTTGAATTTGTTTTTTGTTTTTTTTCCTCCTGTTAGTCTGTCTTGTGTTAGTTTAATTATTAGATCAGCCAAAGAACCTGAAAGGGAGAAGTTTTTTGTCCCAGACGCTGCCGCTGCAGACAGTTGAAGGGAAGAGGGTGGGGCAAGACTAGACCACGCCCTCTGGATTGGCAAGTACAGGGGGGTGTCCTTCCGAGGGAGGCCTAGACCCCAGCCTGGAGTCAGAGCCTGCGTCCTGAGCCAGGGGACAGCCCCCCTGATGGATGGCCCGTGACTGCCGGTGGAGCAGTGGCCGTGTGCCAGGCTGTGAGGGAGAGGTAGAAAGATACCATCGCACCTCTGAGGGGTGCTCTGAGGGGCGCTCTGTTTAGTGGGCGACAGATACATCAGTACTTCTGCAGTGACATTCAGTGTGCGCTCGGAGCATCGCAGAGTCTCGAGGGAGGGTGGCATGCAGGCTCTGGGACCAGAGGGGAAAGGCCGCCTCGGGAGCCAGGAAAAGACTTCATAGAGGAGGGGCATTGAGGGATGGATAGGAGTTTGCTGTGTGGGCAAGTGGAAGGGCCGGGCAGAGCCAAGGCTATGGAGTAGGTAGGGTGTGTTTGGTGGTGGTGGAGTGGAGAGCCAAGGCCACAAACACAGGCTTGAGAGGCGGGCCTCAGCCTGGTCCTGGGCCCCGCCCCTTCCCGCCTCCCCCGGCCCAGGCACTGAAGACTTGACCTGGGGTTTCTGATGTACGTGATGCTGGGGCCGCTGTCCGGAGAGGGACTCATGGGAAGGACCCCTGCCGGCCACGGGCACGGTGCACCCCTCTTGGGGGAGAGTCACCTGTGTCGTGGCCTGTGGCTGAACACTGTCCCCCTGGGCCCCGGGACCCCCACGGGGGCCCCCCGGCTGTCTTCCGCCGAGAGCCTGCCGGGCACAGGAGCCCTGGCCAAGCCCTGGGTGGGGGTGGGGATTGGTGTTCAGCCGCCATCGGGAGTCTGTGGCTTCTGCATCGCCAACCAAACTCGGACCTTCTGGTGTTTACGATTTGCAAAGTGTAACTTCCTGTTTTTAAGAGAAAAGGATTAGAAACGCTTATTAAAAAGCTCTTTGAAGCCTTCAAAAGACTTCCTGAGCATCAAGTGACTCTTACAAAAGAGCCATTTAATGATTTAAGTAACAGGACCGGGAAACGTACCTGCTAGGCCTCCTTGAAAGCCCCCCAAGCCGAGAGGGGGTGGCCGGCCACGTGCGGAGCGGACTGAGGGGACATGGGCAGCGGGCGGGCCGTCGAAGGAGTGCCCAGGGCGGCCCCTGTGTGTGTCTGACCTCCCTCCCCGAGCTCCCTCCTGACTCCAGCACCCTGAACCCCCGCGCGCTCTTGGACGCCCCAAGGTGTCCCCGCACCGCTCCCCCGGGCTGCACCCCCTCCCGGCCCCAGCCGCTCCCTGCCAGCCTCAAACCTGGCTGCCACGCTCCCTGCGTCTAGACTGTCCGCCTCCAGGTGGCCTGGCCTCTGCCTGTGAGTCCCTTCTGTAGGTCCCTTGTCCCCAGATTCCTGGCCACGTGTCGCTTGGCCGTGACGGCGGCCTCCTCTCTGACCTGTAGCCGCCCTCCCTTCTGTCCGTGCCTTCTCCTGCTGCCTCGGGGTCCCCGTGCTGGACACAGAGCAGATGCGGACCCTGCCCTTCTTTCGCTGCCTCTGCGCGCGAGGTGCCCCCCGCTTTGGCCACTGAGAAGGGGCGGGAGAGGCCAGGTGCCCTTCCCTCTCATGGGGCCCCGGGGCAGCCCTGGGAAGCCAGAGGCCTGACTGCGCCTTCTGCCCGGTGTTTTAGAAGTCACCCTTCCCGGTGAGCTGGCGGCCCCGAAACTCAGACGCGTCCGGCCCCGGGGGCCGGCCGGGTGCCCCTCACTCTGCCCCGCGGCCTGTTGACCTCACGGGTCCTCCCGGGAAGAGCCCCGGTGCCACTATTCACTCCCGGGTCTCGGGTCTCGCTCCAAACAGGATACAATGTTACTTAGGCAGCTATTAAACACTTCAGTGGCTCCCAGAAAATGCCAAGGAATTCTTGGAATAAAAATAACAATGAATAAAGTTGCCTGGAAATGAGGCTACGGGGCTGGATTTCATTATGCCCCATTTAGCAGAGAAAGTTAGTTTGTTACAGTGGAGGCGAGGTGAGGTTTCCATTTCCTCTGGTAAAGAAGATGCATCCCCCCCACCCCCCCAAGTCCAGTGGTTAGGTGG
>NW_027532162.1:2626681-2627146 GCF_008692635.1 Crocuta crocuta
GCCGGGACCTAGTCCCCTGCGGGCCTGGCTAGAGCGTCCTGACAGTGGCGTCAGTGCAGATGGCACAGAGGTGGCGAACACTGGGACACCTTGGTCACCCCTCGCTCAGTGGAGCCTGGGATTCCACGGCCACTTCCCCGTCTGCTGTCTTCTCCGTTTACCTGTCCTGCCTGCCTGGACCTGCTCGTTCCCTCCCTGGTACATGTCACTCTGCATCCCTGCAGCTGTGTGTGGCCCTCTCCCCCGGTGTCCCCTTCCAATCACGGTCCAGGGTCTTTGTCACACACAGTCAGACCCCTATGCTTCCCTGCTCAGTACTCTTCTGTGGCTCCCTATTGCCCTCGGGACAAAGACGGAGCTCCTCAACCTCGGATGTGAGCCCTGTATTAGTTTCCTATGACAGCTGTGATGCCTGATTTTTTGCCTTAAGTTTATTTATTTCAAGAGAGAGAGAGATAGAAAGAA
>NW_027532163.1:0-72840 GCF_008692635.1 Crocuta crocuta
TGGGCGCGAGTGCAAGTACGGAGCTCCTTACTTCTCTGCCATCTTTCCCTCTCCCCTATTTTCATCTTTAAAACAAAGTGATTGAACCTATTTTCTTACTCGTTAAGAATCTGACACTTAAAAAAACTCTCAATAAATTATATGAAATCACTAGGAGTAGCAGCAGTAATAGTACAAGTAGACACAGATATAATAGAAGTAGCACTAATCAAAAAGTGGCAGAATTTCATTAGTTTTTGTTTCTATTACCTTTGCTTCACATTATTTATGAATATATGATCAGGCATTCTTTATCTTCTTCCATATCACAAATAAGTCAACGTCTACAGTGTTTGAAGGATAATGTTTAGACCTCAAGACTGTATGCTACTTTCTGTTGTTTTGTTGTTGTTTAAGCAATACATAGGATTAAGAGAATATATTTAATAATGCAATAAACACACTTTACACATAAGAAGTATTGAGATGTGATAGTATCTCATATTGATGAAATTAAACAAGTGCAGTTATATTTTGATTTGTTCTAAGTGCAAATTAGTCTTGAGCCTTTTTTTTTTAACAATAATTGAGGTGTGGTGAATTCATAGCTAATTAAATAACATACTCACTATTTTATTTGTTATAGAGTACTGTCAACTGGAGAGGAATTACTCTTGCTTCTCCTAAATTCTGAGGTAATTTAAGGTGATGTAAAAACATAGGCTACATGAGTTTGAGTGAGTTATTCTCCAAAACTCATTATGAGTAGTAGTAAAATGAGGAGGAGTGAACTAGTTCCTACTTCCTACCATTGTTATGAAAATTAAGCAGATAACAAGATGATCATACAAGAAAAATATAATAGTCTTTACTGTTTTTTGTTATAATCATTACTGTGGTGTTTGTTGTAAGTTATATTCCCATTATCAGTGTAAATGTTAACATGCTTAGCAATTAACTAGGCTAAGTCATGTATTTATATATTCAATTGATTTCCAATTAAAAAAAGGAAAAGCAATCCAAAAATGAAAAGAATATCTCCCAACAAATGATTCTGGAAAAACTGGATATTCATTTTGAAAGTAAATGATCCTCAACTCGTATTTCATATCAGAACCAAAACTGAAAACACCAAGGGTCATAAGGATGTGGAGCAACTGATCTCTCACTGTTTTTGAGAAAGTATAATGTTATAATCACTTTAAAATAAATTCTAGCCCTTTTTAAGAAAAGTAAACATTCACTTACCTTTGCCTTAAGACTTCCATTTCTATATATATTGTCACAAGAAATGAAAATATGTCCATGCAAGACCTAGTTAGTGGAAAATCTTAGAAATCGTACTCATAAGAGTCAAAAATTGGAAAAAGCCAAAGTTTTCCATTAGTAGACAAAAAGGCTAAAAAAAATCTAGGGTTTATTCACATAACAAACTATTAGTCATAAAACAGAACAAACCACTGACAAACACAACTTAGATGAATCCTGAAATTAATGAAATGAAAATGAATATAGCCAGTCAAAATAGTTACATAACTGTAAATTTCCATGTATATGAATTCTCAAAATAGAAAAATGAATTGATGCTAGATTTAAAAAAAATGAGACTGGTTGCATTTGTTAGGATGCAGTAGAGGTTTGATTGGAAATAAGTGTTAAAATCCTTTCTGGAGCAACACTAGTGCATATCTGGAGAAGGGTTTGAATTATACATAGGTAGATGCACATGTATGCACATGTTAAGACTCACCCCATCACACCTTTACAAGGAGATATCACTCACATCTGAGTAAATACAGCAGACAGTGATTGGAAGACTGTCAGATCAAACTCCACAACTACAAGCAGCGAGGAAGCCACATTAGATGCTAGGAAGGGCAGAAATTGTGGTAGGGAGTGGCCTGAAGCAGGGAAGACCTGCAGGTGTGGAGAGAGGAAAGCACCAAGGAGTTTCTTGGGGAAAACGAATCCCTATAATGTCTGGCCTTTAAAACCAGGAGGGCTGCTGAATTCCATGAGTTTGTATGACCAGCAAGGCTTGGAGGTTGGAGCTTTAAAAGTCAGCTGGCAAGTGACAGCTGTGCCCCAATCCTTAAAGAGACTACAGCCCTGGAAAGGGACCATGGAAGAAAGACTTTGCACCACCCTGGGGCAAATGGGAGGGAACTCAGTTTATACTGATTTTGGAGCCTGTTGGGGGACTTTTAAGGAAACAAAGGAGCTGGCAGGAGCCATTTTTCTCTCTGCCCTCCAGCATAAACACAGAGCACCTCTGGAAGGCAGAAGTGCATAGACCTGTGCTACTTAAACTTGTGTCCCCTGCAGAGTTTCTCTGCCCCACTCCTGAATGCAAGGAGCATCCAAGTGCATCCAAGCCTGTTGCCCTTGGGTCTGGCATTCAGTGCAAATTTTTTTGACCCCACTGCTCTCCTCCAGGCCCTCCTGTGGTCATGCCCCAAAAGCTCCCAACAGGGATACCTGGCTGGCTTAGTTGGTAGAGCATGGAGTATTTGATCTCTGGATTGTGGATTTGACCCCCAGAATAGCTGTAGAGATGAGTTAAAATTAAATCTTAAAACAAAGAAACAAAGTCCAGGACCAGGTAGTTTTGCAGGTGAATTCTACCAAACATTTAAAGAATAGTTAATATCTATTCTGTTCAACGATTCGAAAAAAAATAGAAATGGAAGAAAAGCTTCCAAATTCATCCCATGAGGGCAGGATCACTTTGATACCAAAACCAGATAAAGACACCACTAAAAAAATTTAAAAAAAAAAAAAAAAAAAATAAAAAAAGAAAGAAAGAAAGAAAGAAAGAAAGAAAGAAAGAAAGAAAGAAAGAAAGAAAGAAAGAAAGAAAGAAAAAGAAGNAATTAAAAAAAAAAAAAAAAAAAACTAAGAAAAGAAAGAAAGAAAAAGAAAATAAAAAGAATTATAGGCCAATACCTCTCATAAACATAGATGCAAAAATTATCAACAAAATACTAACAAATGAAATTCAACATTAAAAAAAATTTACCGCTATTAAATGTGATTACTCCATTGATGCAAAGGTGGCTCAATATTTCCAATTCAAATTCAATTTACCCCCAAAATACAAAAACACTAATCCAAAGGGATGCATCCATCCCTATGTTTATAGCAGCATTATTTACAACAGCCAAATTATGGAAGCAGCCCCAATGGCCATCCAAAGATGAATGAATAAAGAAGTAACATATAATGGAATAGAATTCATCCATAAAAAAAATGGAATATTGCAAGGACATTCTCTCTATATATTAGAGAATATAATGCTAACAAGTCAGAGAAAGACATACAGCATATGATTTCACTTATATGTGGAATTTAAGAAACAAAGTGAATAAAGGGAAAAAATAGAGACAAATTAAGAAACAGAATTTTAACTACAGAGAACAAACTGATGGTTTCTAAAGGGGAGGTGAGTGGAGGGGATGGGTAAAATAGATGATGGAGATTAAGGAGTCCACTTGTCATAATGAATGCTGGGTAATGTACAGAAATATTGAATCACTATATTGTACATCTGAAACCAATATAACACTGTAGTTAACTATATTGGAATTAAAATAAAATAAATACAATAAAATACCAGGGAAGTCATAAAATGAATTTTAAAGAAAGAAAAAAGAGAAATTTATCTCCAGGATCACAAAACAAAGCTAAGGAGTATAACAGTAATATTAATCATTGCCATGACAATATAATACTAACATTAAATTAAATAAAGAGTAAATCAACTTAAAAAGGAACTCAGCAATTGTAAGCATACATTTTATGTAAGCAAATTTTATATCAAAGGAAAAACTAAATACTTAACTCTAGCTAGTGATGTGTGTGCTGAAGTTTTGAGGAGAACTGAATTTTTGTCTATAATTTTAAATCTATCAAAAATTTAAGTGTACTGAATTGATAGGTGAAAAAAACAGTAAATCTAACTATTAATGTTAGAAACTAGGTATTGGGTATGGGTGTTCACTGTAAAGCTCTTTCAAATTTGCTGTATGTTTGAATATTTTCTTTTTTTAACTTTTTAATGTTTATTTATTTTAGAGAGAGAGAGGGAGAGCAAGCACAAGTGGGGTAGGAACAGAGAGAGAGGGAGACACAGAATCTAAAGCAGGCTCCAGGCTCTGATCTGTCAGCACAGAGTCCAACGCGGGGCTTGAACTCACAGACCATGAGATCATGACCTGAGCTGAAGTCGGATGCTTAACCAACTGAGCCACCCAGGCGCCCATATTTTCATAATATACTGCAAATATTAAACATACATCTACACTGACAGTGATTTTATTCCTACTTATTTACATAAGAGAAATGAAAACATGTATTCACAAGCAGTGTTTTACAAGAATATTTATTGCAATGTTATTCATGATAGTCATGAACTGACAAAACCCAGATACTCATCACCAGGTGAATGCATAATCAAATTGTGTGATTTTTACACAATGGAATACCAACGAGCAATGGAAAGGATCAAACTACTCATACATGCAGCAACATGGATGAATCTCAACATCATGTTAGGTGAAAAAAAATCCAGCATAAATTAGTATATATTGAATGATATCATTTATATAAAGCTTTAGAAGTCAAAGTTAAACTTCAGTGACAAATCAGTGCAGTAGTTGTTTGAGGGATGGGGGGATTTTTGCCTGGTGATGGAACATTCTATATATTGAATGGAAGCTTTGGTTACATGGGTGTATAGATTTATCAAAATTGATTTTACTGTACACTTAAGATCTATGCCTTTAATCATATGTAAATTTTACCTAGATAAAAAATAAAAAGGAATTGGTATGTGTATGTCTGTATAACTTGGAATTTAGAAGGTTTATACATACATGTGAAAACTCCTGCATACATATGAAGAACAGTTTAAGATCATGGTTCTCAAACTATAAGGTCTATATCAGTCATCTGGTAGTTTTGATATGCATGTTCTAATTCATAGTTCTGGGATGGGACTTTTTAAATTTTTATCAAGTTCCCATGTCTTGGTGATAATAGAACTGATCCACAGGCTGTACTTTGAATATAGGGATGGTTGGAAATGGATATATAATCCAAATAAAAGGCCTAATAAGATAAAATACTTTTCTTCAGATATTTAAAGCCATCTTATGTAAAATGGGCTATATTTCCTCTCTTACATATATAGAATAGGATCAATGATAAATAATGTACAGGGATGCAAATATGTAATCAACGTAATATATAATTTCAAACAATGAGATATTCTTAACAATGTAACTTGTTGTCTAAAAATAAGAGGCTATTCATGACTAGAATTGATTAAGAGATTCTTATCAACTTTTCAGAATATAACAGTAGAATGTATGTGTGTGTCAAGTTACAGCAAGATTGTATTAAATTGCTTCAAGATTTCTATCATATCAATGTTTTTGCAATGTTGAGGAAAATACAACTATTGCAAAAGGAAGCTATAGCAAACCTAGAAGTCGCAGGTGTCTTGAATCTTAGATGGGTATAAATATGATGAGATGTGCTTGTTTAGTCAAGTAGGCAGACCCTTTAGAAAGTTCCATGTTATATTTTTATTTAATACTTAACTGTCAAAAATTCCGGTTTGAAAGAGTATTGCCTGTCCTCATTAAATATTTGAATAACATACAACAATAAAATTATCTTTAATAAATAAACTAATTTTGACTTTAGTTGGTCATTATTTCTCTCCTTTGAATTGATACAGAATGTTAAATTGTATTAATGCAATAAAACATTCGCATGCTGTGCTCAAGATGCTAGCAGGGAAACTTACTCTCTTCTCCTTCCTGGAAAAAGACAAATTGTGCTAAACCAAAATAGCCTCATTTTGTTCTCCTTGTCATGCTGGAACTAGGAAGATGTCATTCAAAAGAGTTAAGTATTCAGAAGTTGTGCAAAATCACACAATTGGAACATTAGGACACATCATTAAACTACCCATGGTACTTCCCTGTTTCTTCAATTGGTCCAAAATTTCTAAGTTTCAGCTTTATATAAGTGCCCATATTAACTACTCATTTTCAAACCTTATCAAATACAAGTAGAAACAATTCTTTATTTTGCCGAGATTAATTTTAAGATTTTCAAGTATAGGATGACAAAATAGATTCAAATATATAATCTTAATCTATCGCGATCTAGGAAGTAAAGAAATCTGTAGTGTCTATTGAACACATTTAACTTAAATACATTCACTCCTGCAAATACGATAAAATATAAAAATTGCATGGAGAACGGAAAGAATGTTCTAATTAATGTGTTCAAAAAATAAATTGTTCTTTTCACTTTAATTCCTTAATATTGATTAGTCTTTGTCAGAATTCCAAGGAAAGAGGATGATTCTCCTTTGTTGTTTAAAAAATGCTTGAGATTATTTTTGTTATAATAATGTTTGATCATCACTTATGTATGGTTTTATTTATTTTTTAAAAATAGTTTATTGTCAAGCTGGTTTCCATATAACACCCAATGCTCATCCCAACAAGTGCCCTCCTCCATGCCCATCACCCCCCTTGCCCCCTCCCCACCCCTATCAGCCCTCAGTTTGTTCTCAGTATTCAAGAGTCTCTCATGGTTTGCCTCCCTCCCTCTCCCCAACTATATTTCCCCTTCTCCCCCATGGTCCTCCGTTAGCTTCCTCCTAGTCCACCTATAGGTGCAAACATATGGTATCTGTCCTTCTCTGCCTGACTTATTTCGCTCAGCATAACACCCTCTAGTTCCATCCATGTTGCTACAAATGTATGTATGGTTTTAAAATTGATACTTTCTACCTGTTTGTCTGCTTTCCTAAGGGTATTCAAGAGTGTCGTAGTCTAGGCCACAGATGATGCAAGTCACTTTGGTTTAGAAACTTGGAGCCAAAAAAGGTAGCTAGAATTTGGGTGCTACACTAATAGTTTTTATTGAATTTAAGATATAAGCAGTAGGGGGCACCTGGGTGGCTCAGTCGGTTAAGCGGCCGACTTTGGCTCAGGTCATGATCTCACAGTTAGTGGGTTCAAGCCCCGCATCGAGCTCTGTGCTGGCAGCTAGCTCAGTGCCTGGAGCCTGCTTCAGATTCTGTGTCTCCCTCTCTCTCTCTGACCCTCCCCTGCTCACGCTCTCTTGCTTGCTCGCTCTCTTTCTCTCTCAGAAATAAATAAAATGTTAAAAAAAAAAAAGCTATAAGCAGTAGGGTAAAAATTAATAGACATTGATAAAGTTTACATCTCAATGTCTTTAAAACTACTAAGAAAATCAATGTGAGCAAAAGACACTAAACAATACAAATTATATGCCTTCACGAAGTAAAAGAAAAAAATTATGACTCCCCTGTGATTTCTTCCACTGTGAAAATATAATAAAAATTGTTAAAGGTCCTGTCATGCTTCCTTCTATATACATCATAAAAACAAAACCAAACAAAATCAATAGCACAAAATTCTTAGCCCTTGTCCTGCATATTTCATGCCATGTTTCAGAGAGGTTATTAGAGAAAATCAGACTAATGCATCAGTGTTTTCTCACATTAAAGAAAAGATTATAAACTCAGTTATGTTCACTTAGAAGGAAGATTTGGAATCACTGTGGTATTTATTCAAATATTTTGCTAGACCAAAAGGAAGATGCAATACTATATGTCCATTATGTAAAAATTATATTTTATGTATGTCTATCAATATATTATAAAACATTGAAAAATACAAGTGAAAATAATTTTGATTTTGTAACAAAATTGGTATTTGGTAATTCTAATTCTGTTGGAATTAGTTCCATTTATAAAGAGTATAACTAAAATTAATTTGATATGACTTTTTAAGTATAGGATTTTATTAATAGATTAAGAGTAGGCTAAATATCTATTTTAAATCACCTAGCAAGAAACCACTTTAGTAATCGAGTATTATAATTAATTTATTAAAAATTATGTATAGCCTCAAATCAAATTCCTCAAAATGTCAGACACCTGTCTTTGATAATAGCTTTTTTACTGTTGTATTTGTGCACCAATGACTTGAGTGTTTTTTTAATGGTATTTGAAAAGTGTGTATTCTTTCATAGGACATCATTTATTAAAACTAGAATATAAAAGTAAAGAAAACTCATGATTATTTTTTCAGGCAATATATATTATTAATAAGGCATGATAATTACTGGGAAAATTAGGCAGATATGACAAAAACCTAATTTAAACTGGTTAAAGATATATTATAAAGTGAGTCAGTTTGAAGGATGCTGGGAAAATTCAAAGAACTGAAGGACAAACCAAACTACATAGGTAGAAGTCTAAAACCAAGACCATCTTCAGGAGTTCAGGGACTAGGGCTGAAGGGGAGTCATCACTCGTATGTCTTCTACTTTTAATGACTTCTTCTTTATCAACGTTCTTTATTCCCCCAGAGTGACATCCTCCTTCACTAAAATCATGGTTATCACTTATCTATGTTTAGCAAATCCAGTTGAGAAATATTAGATGAGGTCTTTACTTGGCATGGATTGAGCTACATGCTGAAACTGTACTTGCTGGTGAAATGAAAGATTGGGACATATTCCACCTTTCAATATATTCTGATAGAGAGGAAGAGCATGCCAGTATAGTTCCAATTCAGACAACACATGGTAGCACATTATAGGGAAGCAGGAAGATGGCCAGGAGACAATAAAAATTGTATTCTTAGATAACAAAAGGGGATTTGGGAAGACAAAATGGCTATTTAAGCAATCAGTGTTGAGGGGATATAAGTGCTAAAATAGACTTTTGTACTCAAGAAGAAAATTTCAAACATAGTTGTGACTATATCGTTAGGAAATAGCAAGGGGAAAAAGGAGAAACTGCAAATAAGTAGCACATTTTTATAGAGATTATGAATACCTCAAGAATTTAGAAAAGCAGAGGGGAACCGAGGCGGCTCAGTCGGTTAAGTGTCTGGCTTCAGCTCAGGTCATGATCAGCCACTCGTGGGTTCAAGCCCCATATGGGGCTCTGTGCTGACAGCCTGGAGCCTGCCTCTGATTCTGTCTCCCTCTCTGCCCCTCCCCCTTTCACACTCTGTGTCTATCTCAAAACTAAATATTAAAAAAAATTTCAGAAAAGTAGAGAACATAGCTTGTCCACAGCTAATGGTTTATAATTCACTGGGAGAGTGGTATTCAAAATGAATCTTACAAAATGAACGCAATAGGTCATGTTAGAAAATGAATAGAATTCTCTGCTAAACAGAACTCATATCAAGCCTCCATCTTGACTATAATATTAATTTATTGGGTTATTTAGCCTATGTGCCCCCTTAACATTATCATCACCACCACCTTCTTAGGAAGTTATATAATATTTGGAGGCAAGATGGTGGAGAAGTAGGGAACTCCATACATTTCATTCACCCCCATCTCTCAAACAGAGAAGGCCAGAATCCAGGAGTTTGGGAGGAAAAGGAGACAGAGTCCGCTGAGGAAACCTTATAGCATGAGTGCAAACTGGGGAAGATAAAATGGGCCGGGACCAGAGACACGGGGGGTGGGGGGAATCACCCTCTGCAGGGAGCCACAGTGAGTCTAAGGGAAAAAAGAAAGAGTGGCCGAAACTGCTCAAGACACTGTCCCTGTCACTGGAGAAGAGAAAAACCTCCGCTTGGGACACAGAGGGACCCGGTTTCCTGCTGTCCAGCTGACCCTAGGTGGATGCACCGGTCCCAGGCGACCCCAGGTGAAACTGCTCCTTGCTTGCCAACCCGACCTGGAGGGTTCATGCGGTGGCTTCTGGCTCGATCCCTGGGGGGAAGGCGAGAAGATTGAAACTGCTCTGAGGGGCTCGCCTCCGAGTTTACATTTCAGGTAATATCAGTGGGGTTTGCGGACTGAGATCTGGAAACAAGGCCTGGCCTGGGATACAGAGCATGGCCCACCTTGGCTACACCCCTGGCACAGGGAGATCACACCCAAAAGAGTGAGTTGCAATGCTTGGTTTAAGAAGGAACTTGGGCGCCACCACTTTTCTCCCCACAACCACCAAGGAAGGACTCCCGTGGGATGCACAGGACCAAACCACGCCCATCCTTGCTAGAAAGCTGCCCTCTCCCCCACCCCCCCCCGGAGCAGGGGCAAGACCAACATGGATGCACTGCCCTGATTAATTCTGGTCACTGGCTTGCTTAAACAGTCACATTTAATCCATTTCTAGATTTAAATTCTACACCTCCACCACTACCTTTTTATCTCTTTCTCTCTGGAGTAGTCAGATTATATAGTTTCTCTGAGTAGCATTATCGTCATTTCTTTAGCCTCCTCTTCAAACATATTACCCTCTTCCTCTCTTTGAATTAAGCCTCTTAGTCTTTCTGCCTGCTCATTTCATTTACAATTTTGCTTTCTCCCCGCCCTGTCATTTCTCTTTGTGTATGTTCTTCCACCAACACTCCAGACACCAGCCATTTATTTGTAGCTGGGAATTATGGTTCTATGCTTTAGACTGTCCTTTGTCTATTGGGTTTCTTCTTTTCCCTTTTCTTTTTTCTTTTTTATTGATTTTTATTTTTAATATTCACCTTCCCTCCATCCTCTTTTCTTTTTCTTTTGTATGTGTCCCTTCCTTTTTTTCTTTTTCTTTTACCCTTCCAGTTTCCATGTTTCTTGGATTTGTCTGTGTATTTGTGTGCCTTTGTTCCCTCTGTGTTTGTCTGTCTGTTTTCTTTTCCAGGGGTACCTCAAGAAACACACCAAAGTACACATGGTGGAGAATTCCAAATACCACTAAGAGTAGCAAAATAAAATAACCAAGGTCTCAACAAGAGACCAAGAGACACCATTCAAAGAACACTTTCTGAATGGACAAGTCCTGGACCGTCAAAGAGCCTTCTTTGGTACAGCAGCACTCACAGGTGCAGAGTGCATAACAAGCTTTTAAAACTAACAAGAGAAAGCTAGCCAAAATGACAAAATGGAAGAACTCTCCTCCAAAGAAATTCCAGGAAGAAATGACAGCTAAAGTACTGCTCAAAACAGATATAAGCAAAATAACTGAATAAGAATTTAGAATAATAGTCATAAAATTAATCGCTAGGCTTGAAAAAGGCATGGAAGACAGAGAACCTATTGCTACAAAAACTATGGAGCTTAAAAATACTTGTAATGAATTAAAAAATGCTATAAATGAAATGCAAAATAAAATGGAGGTGTCCAATGCACGGATTGAAGAGGCAGAAAGGAGAATAAGTGATTTAGAAGACACAATTATAGAAAAAGAGGAAAATAAGAAAAAGAGAGATAAGCTGATCCAGGAACACAAAAGGAGAGCTCAAGAGGTCAGCAATACAATCAAATGGAATAATATTCATATCAAAGGAATTCCAGAAGAGGAAGAGAGAAGGAAAGGTCCTGAAGGAGTCTTTGAACGAATTATAGCAGAGAATTTCCCCAATCTGGGTAAGGAAACAGACGTTGCAATCCAAGAGGCACAGAGGACTCCCCTCAGACGTACCTTGAATCGATTTCCTGCATGACATATCATAGTGAAACTGGCAACATATAAGGACAAAGAATTCTGAGAGCAGCAAGGGATAAAAGGGCCCTAACATACAAAGGGAAACCTATCAGAGTGGTTACAGACCTATCTACTGAAACTTGACAGGCCAGAAAGGAAGGGCAGGAAATCATCAATGTGATGAAAAGAAAAAATACGCAGCCAAGAATCCTCTATCCAGCAAGCCTATCTTTCAGAACAGAAGGAGAGATAAAGGTCTTTCCAAATAAACAAAAATTGAAAGAATTCATCACCACTCAATCAGCCCTATAATAAATCCTGATGGGGACTATCTGAGGGAAATGTTGCAAGGAACAAAGATACCAGAGACACCACCACAAACATAAATCCTACAAAGGACACAATGACTCTAAACCCATATTTTTCAATAATAACACTGAATGTAAATGGACTAAATGCTCCAATCAAAAGACATAGGGTAGCAGAATGGATAAAAAAACAAAATCCATCTATTTGCTGTCTACAAGAATAGCATTTTCGACTGGAGGACAACTTCAGATTGAAAGTAAGGGGATGGAGAAATATCTATCATGCTCCTGGAAGTCAAGAGAGAGCTGAAGTAGCTATACTTATATCAGATAAACTGGACTTTGAAGTAAAGATAGTAACAAGGGATGAAGAAGAGCATTATATAATAATTACAGGATCTATCCATCAGGAAGAGCTAACAATTATAAATGTCTACGGACCAAATATGGGAGCACCTAAATATATAAAACAATCACAAACAGAAATGATCTTATGGGTAAGAATGTGCTAACAGCAGGGAACTTTAATACTCCACTTACAGCAATGGATAGATCAACTAGACAGAAAAATTACTGAAGACACATTGGACTTGAATGACACATTGGACCAGATGGATTTGACAGATATATTTAGAACTCTACATCCTGAGGCCATGGAATTCACTTTCTTCTCAAGTGCACATGGCACATTCTCCAAGATAGATCACATACTGGGACATAAAGCAGCCCTCAATAAATATAAAAGAATAGTTTTCATACCATGCACACTGTCAGATCACAATGCTATGAAACTTGAAACCAATCAAGGAAGAAGTCTGGAAAACCTCCAAAAACATGGAGGTTAAAGGACACCCTACTAAAGAATGAATGGGCCAATTAGGCAATTAGAAAAGAAATTTAAAAATATATGGAGACAAATGAAAATGAAAAGACAACAATCCAAACTCTATGGGAGGTGGCAAAGGCAGTCCTAAGAGGAAAGTACATTGAACTCCAGGCCTATTTCAAGAAATTTGAAAAAGTGCAAGGGCAAAATCTAACAGCACATCTAAAGGAACTAGAGGGAGAGCAACAAGAACACCACCAACCCAGTAGGAGAAGGGAAATAATAAAAATTAGGGCAGAAATAAACAATATAGAAGCCAAAGAAACAGTTGAACAGATCAATGAAACCAAGAGTTTTTTTTTTAAATTAACAAAATTGACAAACCTCTAGCCAGGCTGCTCAAAAAGAAAAGAAAGCACTCAAATAGACAAAATCATGAATGAAAGTAGACTTATTACAACCAACCCCTCAGAAATACAAGCAATTATCAAAGAATACTATGAAAAATTACATGACAACAAACTGGACAACTTAGAAGAAATGGACAAATTCCTAAAAACACACTCACTACCAAAATTCCACGGGACGAGATAGAAAACCTGAACAGACCCATAACAAGTGAGGAAATTGAATCAGTTATCAAAAACCTCCCAACAAATAAGAGCCCTGGGCCAGATGGCTTCCCAGGGGAATTCTACCAGACATTTAAAACAGAATTGATGCCCATTCTTCTCAAGCTATTCCAAAAAATAGAAATCGAAGGAAAACTTCTAGACTCATTTTATGAAGCCAGCATCACTTTGATTCTCAAGCCAGATGGAGACCCAGCAAAAAAAAAGAGAACTACAGGCCAATATTCTTGATGAATACAGATACAAAAATCCTCAACTAAGATACTTGTAAATTGAATCCAACAGCACATAAAAAGAATTATCCACCAAGATCAAGTGGGATTCATTCCTGGGTTACATGGCTGGTTCTATATTTGCAAAATTAATGTGATACATCACACAAAGCAGGAAAGAGCATACAATGGAAAAAAGACAGCGTCTTTAACAGATAGTCCTGGAAGAACAGGACAGTAACATGCAGAAAAATGAAAATGGATCATTTTCTCACACCATACACCAAAATAAACTAAAAATGGATAAAGGACCTGAATGTGAGACAGGAAACCATCAAAACCCTAGAGGAGAAAGCAGAAGACAACCTCCTTGACCTCAATAGCAGCAATTTCCTACTTGACACATCCCCAAAGGCAAGGGAAACAAGAGCAAAAATGAACTATTGGGACCTCATCAAGATTAAAAGCTTTTGCACGGCAAGGGAAACAATCCATAAAACTAATAGGCAACTGATGGAATGGGAAAAAGATAGTTGCTAATGACATATCAGATAAAGGGTTAGTATCCAAAATTATAAGGAACTCACCAAACTCCACACCCGAAAAACAAACAATCCAGTGAAGAAATGGGCAGAAGATATGAACAGACACTTCTCCAAAGAGGACATCCAGATGTCCAACAGACACATGAAACGATGCTCAGCATCCCTCCTCATCAGGGAAATACAAATCAAAACCACACTGAGATACCACCTCACGCCAGTCAGAGTGGCTAAAATGAGCAAATCAGAGAACTCTAGATGCTGGCGAGGATGTGGAGAAACGGGCACCCTCCTACACTGTTGGTGGGAATGTAAACTGGTACAGCCCCTCTGGAAAACAGTGTGGAGGTTCCTCAGGAAACTAACAATAGAACTCCCCTATGACCCAGCAATAGCACTGCTAGGAATTTACCCAGGGGATACAGGAGTGCTGATGCATAGGGGCACATGGACCCCAATGTTCATAGTAGCACTCTCCACAATAGCTAAAACATGGAAAGAGCCTAAGTGTCCATCAACAGACGAATGGATCAAGAAGATGTGGTTTATCTATACGATGGAATACTACATGGCAATGAGAAAGAATGAAATCTGGCCATGTGTAGCAACATGGATGGACCTTGAGGGTGTGATGCTGAGCAAAATAAGTCAGGCCGGGGAGGGTGGGGAGAAGGGCAGATACCATATGTTTGCATGTATAGGAGGATTAGGAGGAACTTAATGGAGGACCGTGGAGGAGAAGAAGGGGGGAAAATAGTAGGGGAGAGCAAGGGAGGTAAACCATGAGAGACTCTGGAATGCTGAGAACAAACTGAGGGCTGATGGGAGGGAAGGAGGGGTGATGGGCATGGAAGAAGGCACTTGTGGGGATGAGCACTATGTGTTATATGGAAACCAACTTGACTATAAACTATTTTTAAAGAGGAAGTTATATAACATTTGATTATCATTATTATGCTTTTAAATCAAGGGATTTATATTTGTATACCTGAAACGTAAGTAATAAGGAGCAAAAATAAATGGGAGAAACAAGTAGAAATAAGAATATTATGAATTATTAACAAAAATAACTCAAATATCATATAAAAATAAATTAACACAGGTTTTACACATTGATTCAATCTTCATTGGCACTGATATCCTTTAGCTGTATATCCTTTTATTTCTATTCTAATTAATAACTTTTAATCATATTTCAAATATTTTCATTTTTCAGCATGATTTTAAGAAGTTTTATGTACATAGTAAAAAAATAAGTCAATACATTCTAGAAGAGTCAAAGCTAAAATTTAAATTTTGGGGGTGTATTGGTATTCTTGGTACTTTCTGCTCCGTTTTGCTGTGAAACTACAATTTAAAAAAAAAACCCACAAAAGTAAAAAAAAAACAAAATACATACAAACCTCATTTCCTCTGTCCCCAAACCTATATCTAATCCAGGGATAACTACAAGGAGGATATTATTTCTAACATTCCCAAAGTCTTTATGTGGAGGGATGTATATGATTTGTAGGGACATACATATGATTTTAAATAAGATTATAATGTACATGTTCTACACCTTACATTTTCTTAATTAAATGCAGTCTTTCTTTTGAAATTGACATAGATTAGCTTCTTTGCTTTTAGTAACTGTATAGCATTATATTTTTCAAATTTACCATGTTATTTATAAATTTCTATTTTATAAATATTTTATTTATATTTTATAAATATCCTATATGTCAAATGCTTCCAGTTTTTATTACATACTTATGCAGGCATGACAAAGACCTAGAATTAGAATTACTGAATATATTTTAAATTTAGTTTGACTGTGGGGTGCCTGGGTGACTCAGTCGGTTGAGTGTCCACTCATGATCTCAACTCAGGTCTTGACCTCAGGGTTGCAAATTCAAGCCGTGCACTGGGCTCCACACCCAGCATGGAACCTGTTAAGTAATAATAATAATAAACTTACTTTGATTATCATGCTGTATATACCAGCTGTTTCAATAATCCATACTTTCATCATGAGTGAATACATGTTCTCCTAACTTTGAGTTAGAAAGTTTCTTTAGTGCAGTAAACCTGCAAAAATTTGGATCACTTTGGATAAAGTTTGATTGAAATAAGTGAAAATCCAAAAAGGACATTGTGAAAATTATACTAGGTGCTCTCTACAGTTTATCTTAATTACAGTTTTAGAATTCATTTTTATGTACATTCAGTAACGCATTTCAGTTGGAAAAAAAAAAGGAACCAAGACCCTAAAACAGCAACTTTCCAAAGGTAAACAAATGAAAAGTATTCAATGAGTTGTGAAAGGGTAGGTTAGGTCCTGGATTCCAGTCACAGCCTCATCACCAGTAAACTTTGTGACCTCAAGTGAATCATTTAAAAATCTCTCGTCCTCAATTTCATAACATGCATAGTAAAGATCACACTATATATTGTTGAATGTTCCTACCACAGCTGATTTTCTATTAAAAGTTTATGGAGACAGTAACCCAGCCCTTTGTTCGTACAAATTCTGTTAATGGGGAAAAATAATTAGTCTTTGTCATAACACCGTAATACACTAAAATTTCTCTCCTTGAGAAAAAAACATGGCAGAGAAATAGGAAGCTCTTTACTTCCCGCCCGCGTCTCTCAAAGAAAGAAAGGCTGAAGCCCAAGGACTCAGAACCCTCAGAGTCTGGGAGGAAAGGAGACAGTCTACTAGGAAGATAGCCTCATAGGTGTATGACTGCAAACTGGGGGAGATAAAATTTCTTTCCGAGATTTCTGACTCTCCAAATAATGGAAATAAAGAAGAAAAGGTAGAGACATTTGATTAGCCTGAAGTACATTTTCTGTAGCATGGCAAAAATTCTGCAAGAAGAAAGCTTCCAATAAAAGCAATTGATTGTGAGATGACACAAAGTTCTATGAATATTTGAATTAAAAATTAGGAAAGCAATACAATATACACAGTTTACGAATTAAAGATACAATATTTTAAAGTTAATAGTATTGGCTTTTACTAATGGTGTTTGGTGATGTTTGTTAGCATCAGGCTTAGCCAACATTGAAGTCATTTCTAGTTCTAAAAATCAAAAGTATTAATCTTTAAGTCCGGTAAACAATGTCTCAGGCACCAACCAAGTGTTCAGGCCACATGCTATTCAGTCCTATTGAATTTTTAAAACCTATTGAAATTTAAATCGGCAGACTTGGACTAAGTTTGAATATCACACTAGCAGGAGAGCTCCTTAGAGAGTAAGAAAGAAATCTTTGCATTGAAATTATGCCATAATTAATATTAAAATATTTAGAAATACTGCAGTTATTTGGGTAACACATTATTTACAACTATAGTCACAATATCAACTTCTTTAAAAAATAGAATGCAAAAAGATTTCGAAAACATTATCTATGTACAAGCCACAATGACATTTTTTTTTATCTCAGTAGAAATAAAGTCACAAATTCTATATTGATGCAGTCATGATCATTGAGGTTTTACTTAATTTACTTGACCCTAGGATTCACATTTGAGATATGATTCCTGCTTATGTATTTTTCCTTTCTGAGTAAATCAATAATATATAATATACCTTTAAGACTCAGTCTAGATATAAAAAAATCCTACTATATAAATTTTTGTTAGTTTGCTTTATACCCATGGGATACAAACAATTCATTTTATGCCAGGTAATCTCATTGTCACTTTTTCCCCCTATTATCACAATTATATTACTGAAACAACACAGAGCATTTTCTCAATTTTAAAATTTATCTTCAGGAAATTATATCCTAAGATGGTCATAAAAGTAGGAATAGAATTTTTTAAAAAGTAATTACTGAATTCTACTCCTGACACCAATATTCCACACTATGTTACCTAACTAAAATTTAAGAAAAAGAAAAGAAAGCTTTCAGAAAGTTTAAAATGCCTGCATGCTGTCTAAATAATGAGCTTGACTGTGTTAATACTTTCAACTAATTATTAATTTTGCCATTTTGAGTAGATTAATAGCAGTGCATCCTTATAAATTCACTAAAGTTGCAAAGCCTTATGCAACTTATAGTGCCTGCAACTATACTGAAACTACACTAAAACATTAGATTAACTTGGTGTATTATGGGATACAGGTCATTGGCAGACAGAAAATCAAACTGAACTATTAAGCTGTTTCACTTAATCACATATTTACTTAATTATAACATGCATTTATGTGGTGTATACATATTTCATGGTAATTATCACAAGTAGTTGCAAATATCAAAATTTTAGAGTTATCATTTTGCAAAATTAATATGTGAACATCTATTATAACTTCAAATAAATGAATTGACTGAGTATGAAAGATAGAAGGAGGGGAGACTTTAGGAGAAATCAAGCAGGGTATGGGTCAGTTTAAAAAAATATTTTTGACAGAAAAATGAAGGGCACCAGGGTGGCTCAGTCAGTTGAGCATTGGACTTTGGCTCAGGTCATGATCTCCCAGTTCATGGGTTCAAGTCCCACATTGGCCTCTATGCTGACAGCTCAGAGCCTGGAGCCTACTTTGGATCCTGTGTCTCTTCTTTCTCTTCCCCTCTGCTTCCTTTCAAAATTAAACATTTAAAAAAGGAAAATGATATTTGTATAATACCTAAGATGGAATGGGTAAAATTATGTTGAAAGACAGTGAAATAAGTCTACAATCATGCTTAAATAAATCAGTAAATAAAAATTTTAAAAAATCTACCAGAAGATTCTAATGCTTTCTCTCCCTCTTGGGGCATTATTTCTGGGGGAAGCAAGCAGATATAATGTAAGCAATCTTACAGAGAATCCCATGTGGTGATGAACTGGAGTCTCTGGCCAACAATCATGTGAGTGAACTTCAATGTCCCTTCAGCCCCAGAAGAACCTTGAAGTGTCAGAAGACCTAGCTGATAGCTTGAAGGTAAACTCATGAGGGATTGGATTCCTGACCCACAGATGCTGAGATGATAAATACTGCTTCAAGCAGCTAGGTTTTGGGGTAATTTGTTACAAAGCAACTGATAACTCATATATTACCCAAATGTCCACCAATGGGAAAATATATATAAAGTCTGTTATATTTTTACAACGACATATTACCCAGAAATAAAAAAAGAATGAAACACTGCTACACATAATGTGTGCTTCCCACAGATCCAGTGATGAACAAAAGAGCCCAAGCCAAAAAGAAGACATATTGTAGGATTCTTTTTATGTCGTCTTTAAACACATGAAACAAAACCAATATATACAGACAGAAGTCAAAACAATGGTTATGTCGGGGAGTACTGAATGGAAAGGCAGAGAGGATCCTTTAGTATCCATTATAAATTAGCATCTTCAATCCACATTTGAAGAACTGTAAATATGTTATACCTTAATTTTTGAGGTATTTATATAATATACCTAAGTAAAAATTAAGCAAGATATATATACTTTATTATCTGTACATTCTACATCAATAAAAAATTTTAAAAAGAACACAGGAGGTAAGGTATGTTTTGAAAATACTATATTTCCATGTGTTATTTTAAGTACAATTTGTCTACTCGGCAGAATATATAGATTTGAGAATTTGAAGGTTCTGAAATGACTGACTGAGTCAGTATTATAGTTGTGTAATGGTTAGTTTCCTGTGTCAACTCCACTGGGCTGAGGGATGGTAGCTGGTAAGACATATTTCTGATTGTATCTCTGAGGATGTTTCTGGGAGAGATTAGCATTTGAATTGGTAGACTGAATGACAATCTCCACCCCTTACCAATGTAGGTGGGAAACATTCAATCCATCGAGGGCCTGAATAGAACAAAATGGTGGTAGAAGGGTGAATTTATGGATGCTTGAGCTTGGTCATCCATCATCTCCTGCTTTTGTACATGAGTGCTTTTTGTTCTTAGACTTTTAGACTCAGACTAGGACTTACACCATGGGCTCCCTTGGCTCTCAGGACTTTGGGTTTGAACTGGAACCACTTCCTTTTGTTTTCCAGCTTTCAGATTGCAGGTTGTGGAACTTCTCTGCCTTTGTAATTGTATGAGCCAAGCCCTCACAATAAATTTCTTTCTATATGTTTATATAAATCCTATTGATTCTATTTCTCAGAATCTAATATAAGCTTTTAAAGTCATAAATAAATAGATGTACTTAGAACCATGGCAGTACATTTGACTTCTCATGTAGAACATGTAGCATGATCATGGAATAAAGCATAGGTCATAGAACTCTGAGGTAAAGCAACACAAAGGGGCCAGGAAAAGAAAAACAAATTAGCACAGAGCCAAGAAGAACCAAAGTAAAATCAAGGGAAAACCAGGTCATGCTAACCAAAGTCTCTTGGTTGTTTTTCAAGGAGAAAGGAAACATCAACTGTATCATATATTGAAAGATCATCAGGTTAAGTAAGGATTGAATACCATTCATTTTGATTATTAAAAAAAGATTATTTCTAACCATGAAGAAAGTAGTTTTCTAAAAGGTAGGGTGAGTTAAGGTCATCTCCATAAGATCTTGGGCAGAAGTGATTTTCAATTCATTATATAAAATAGAAAGAAATTTAAGTAAATTTCTGGTTGCCATAAAATCTTTTCTCTAATTGTATATTACAGTCCATCGGAACTTACAAGAACCTGTCATACTTAGATCAGTAAACTAACATTGAATTCAGACAAACAACCTGTTATTGTCAAAATGATGCCAACTACCACTTTAGATTGAATGTAATACTTTTCAACTAGTAATTTGGCGTCATATGGCTACAGTAAGTTTCTATCTCAGAAGTTTAGGGGCCTAACAAACTAAATAATCCTGAAAATATATTGTCAAATCCTCCCCACTCCAATGAGAAGTAGTCTTTCATATTTCCAGTCAGAGTATGGGAAATCCAGTTAAATTTTGTTATTATTCATGCATTTCTCATCTCTATTACAAAATAATATGCTTCTTTCATTCAAAACAAAGGGGAAAGACTATTTTGGAAAAAAAATCTTTATTTCATCACTTTAGAACATTGCTTCTATAGGTGTGAATTTAGATTTATCATTTCTCAGAAAACATTGATCCTTTTATAGGTTCATATAACTCAGGAAGTTATTTTACCCTAAATACTGGTTCAGACAGTCTTATCCATCTGAACAACAAATAGGGTTTATATAGGGAATGGAGTGACAGAGGACCTATGCTGTTTTGGGTCACAATCAGTTGGAAAAGAATCTCTAGGAAAAAGTAAATTCCCTTGGAAGTTATCTAGCTTAGCATCCAATTACAAAACTGTGGGTTATGGGTTTGAGTGGAGCTGTGAAGGCTCTTATTCTAGTTAGCTTATATTAAGGTTTGAGAAACTGGCTACTGCTCTAGACCTTCTTCACTAGCTCAAACTCGTGAACCAGGAGATCATGGCCCTTGAGCTGAAGTAGAACTCTTGACTGACTGAGTCAAGAATATTTTTTATTGTGGGAAAGAGACATTAATCAACCAATGATAGAAGACAACCTAAATTTGAATATCTAAAGAGTATTTTGAAGATTCACCAAAGATATTTTCATCAATTTAGGACATCAGGGAAAGCTTCCAGGAGTAAAACATGTTTGTACTGAGGTATGACAAATTAAATGATATTATCTAGGGGTGCCTTGGTGGCTCAGTTGGGAAAATTTACTTATCATGAAAGAAATAAATCTGTTGTGAGAAAAAAAGTCAATTAAGATAATATTGACCAAAACGTATATAGTATATATGAACATGTGTAAAGGATTCAAATTCTGAATTTGATCATAAAATCTAATGTGAGCAGGATCTAAAAACATAATAAGTAGGCTTTCTCATTTCACTATATAACCAACATAGGCAAATGATTCAATAATGATTATTACACCAAGTATATCTCCAAATGCTTCATTTCTGTGATCTCTAGAAGTACTAAAGTTATAATGAAAGATTGAGGTTCGTGGATATACATACTTAAAGGATATACATTCAATGAGATTTAGTCTCCATGTTTTTCTAAGAAGACAAGACATTAAAAATCTTATTTTCTTTCAAATTTCAATCACATTGTATACCTAGTTTAATAAATACAAGAAACTTATGCTTCACTATAGTTAAAAAAGTTACATTCCAGACCAGAGTCCTATTTACGTTCTTGTATCCCCTGTTCAAAAAACTGGATCAATTTTTCCTTCTCATACGTGAAGATCAGTATTTTCCAAAATCTCTCTCCTGTATACATATTTTTTTCAGTCATTTATTTCCTTGTACATTCCTATGAAGTCTCTAGGAATAGTCCTAGACAGATCTACACTGTCCAAATATATTAGTAACTATCTACATATAGGTACTAAAAATTAAATTTAAGTTCATTAAAATTAGATTAAATTAAAATTTCAATTCCTCAGAAACACTAGCTTTCAGTGTTCAATAGCACATGAGTCTAGAGTCTTCCATATTGTGTAATTCAGACATAGTGTACTTCCAAAATCACAGAAAATTATACTGGACGGGGCTGTTACAGACAGCAACAGTCAATCATCATTTATTTATCAAACATTAGCTAATATTTTACTAGACCCTTGTGACATATCAGGTATTGTCTGTAGTTCCAGAGATATAGTAGTAAATATAATGGATACAGTGCCTGCTTTCATCAGGCTTACATTCTTGAAATTGAGACAGACATAAGATACTAATCAACAAAACCATATGATGATATATAAAATATTAGAGTCTATACTAGATGAATTAGCACAGACTACTAGGAGAGAGTGGTAATAAGGAAAAGTTTTCCTGAAGAAATAATGTTTCCTGAAAATGACCGTGAGTTAGTGAGGCAGAAAAAAGCTGGAACATATCACAGCGGAGGGTATCACCTGAGAAGAGGAGTCGACTTTGCGCATAGAAGTTTGCATGTATGAAAGCTCTAATGCAAGACATGGACCACATCATACAGGCTATGGTGGATGATGGTCAGACCTGATGCAAAGATGTTTCAATGAAGGCCTTCTAATGCTGCAAAAGAATCGACTTAGTTATCTAACTGTGAAGAGTAAAAAATTTCTTATAATAACTGACCTTTGTGTGCTAACCCCTCACCTCCCACCCCAGTGTGACACGTGGTAAAGAATAATCCTGTGCTTTTGTTCTCTTTTGCTTGATCAGCTCCATGGGCCACATAGATAGCTAGGTCTTTGAACTTGAGAGGTGCATCCTGAGCAGTAAGAGGAGAACTGAAGAGACAGATAACATCCATTCCAGCATGTATCCCTGATTTCAGTTGTATCTTTATTCTGTCTGGTTGGGTCAGTGAGGCTCAGGCAGCAAAAATGAAATCATACCAGTTATTTTAATAGAGAGAATTGTTGGGAGCCATTCTGAGCCCACTAGTCGAGAAAACTCCTGGTGAGGTTAAAGCAAGTTTGCACGGTCTCTTGCCAATCAGATGATGACCGATATCCACCCCCACTCAATTATTTCTGCTTGAGCACTGACCCCTAGGGTACCTTGTTGATCAATATCGGGAGTGACTTGTCCCCTTATTCCGGCCCTGGTATGATGATTGCACCTTGTGAAGGAACTTATTGTGGGAACTTCTTCTTTTGATTATGGGAACAGACATCGTGTCTCCAGAAGGTCCTGTTTCCCTCCATACTTTCCCTTGAGCTATGAACAGGCTAATGACCCCTAGTCATAAAAGATTGACCTTTACATGTACAATTCTGTTTCTACCGTTGCGTTAGTCCAAGATGTTCATACAGCTCAACATGTAAATCAACTAACCAAAAATGTCTTTCATGACCTAGCTATTCAAGAAATCATAAAAGCAGACACAAAGGTAAATGCACTCGTAGAGGCTATTCTACGTATTGGAAATAAGCTAAACTCTTTAAAGGTATGGTTGGCTCTCCGGTGCAATAAAGCATATAACTGGAAAATCAAGTCTTGCCCGGAGACAAAGAGCCTAACTTAGAGAAAAGGAACAGATAAAGACAGAAGATAAGTTAGTACATACACCTTTCTAACTTATGGTATATAGCAGCCTCTTCCCTAAGGCCTACTTTCCACAAACACCTTCCCTTACCCTGGCAGCTGTGATGAGGATGGATAAGAGTATCTACAAACCTATGACTTAATCTTAGTGTTATTAAAATGTGAACACCTTGTTATTTTCTTAGTTACTCAACCTCACTATAATTGGGGCAGTTCTGCAAGAAAACTTCTGTAAAACCTGTTTCTGTACATTTTCCAAGAACACCTTATCACAAAGAGCTATCCATTGTAAAAATTCCATTTCCTGATGCCATGTTAACATTTGACCTATAAATAAAGACACCAAAACTGACAGGACAGAGATACCTGCCTGGTGATCAGAAAGGATCTCGGGGCTCTCTCACTCTCTCGCCGACACCATCCTTCAGGGACCCCTGGACCTGTCGGAGCCGGCGCGGCCTCCGACAGAGAATGTAATATAGAGAATTGATTGAACGGGTATTACACAGAGCTGTCCACTTATAGATGCTGCCGAAATCAAATATGATATTTGAAATAGAGCCATCAAGTGCCTTCTATGTGCAGCTCATGAGACCAGGACTTTCATGGGTGGTGCCGCTGTGTATCCATGAGCATGGGGCAACAGTTATTTAAAACATAAAGTGTTATCATGTTTAAATGAAGTCCCACTTGTTTGACCATCATCACTGCTAAGTGGTGCCAGGCCTAGAAGATGGTGAACTCATTTTCCAGGTGTTGAAGCTTTATAAATTGGCTTGTGATTTTAGCCAATTTGGTAGATTTCTACTATGATTGCTTTTCAATCAGAAAGCAATTTTGGCCTTTACGGACACCAACAAGAACAAGTAGACCTAAGTGGTTTATGATGGATCCAAAAGGACGTAGTTAAAAGTGCTATTTTCTGAGGTACAGAAGAGATACATGTTTGCTGGAGATATAATAAACTTAGTTTCAACAAGTTGAGCTAAAAAACTAACAAGGGCTTTGTGGAAATTTTATGTGAAGATGCCTAGAAAGTTATTTGGGTTTACTGATAAGAATGGAGCTCAAGCGAACATCTATCCTGACCACACAGGTCAAGCTATTAGGGTGACTGTGATATCCTAGAGGGAAAATGAAGAGTTTCCCCAGGAATAGGACACTATTTCTCTGGAACATCCAAATTTAGACCAGGACAGAAAAATAGCTCATTTTGGAATGAAGTAATAACTAGAAAGATAAGAAAATGCCTGGAGAAAGTTGTGCGTGGAAATCAAGAAGTTTGAAGAATGAAGAAAATTGCCCTCAATATCAAATGCCATACTCGTAAAATATGTTCTGAGAAAAATCCACTAAGTTAATGAGGAGGCTATTTTTTTAATATATTTATTTTTAAAATTTTATTTTAGAGAAAGAAAGAGCAAATCCCAAGCAAGCTCCATACTCAGCATGGATTCCAATGCAGGGTTCAATCCTAGGACCCCGGAATCATGACCTGAGCTGAAATCAAGAGTTGGATGTTCAATGCACCGAGACATGCAGATGCCCCAACAAGGAGACTATTGATACACTGAGCAGTGGAGGAAGAAACAAGATTTCACTGGTTTAAGCACTAAAGTCAAATGAAGAAGTAGAGCTAATGAGATCATCCTTTCTTACAACTGCTGTTTAAACTGTTGTGACAGTCTGAATGTTAATAGAAGAGAGAAAGAGCTTGGCAGTGGGAGGAGGGCACAGGCAGAGGAAAAACTTCAGCAATTTGTACAATTTCCTATATTAGAACTATTAATCCTTGACTTATGTTTGTAAAGTGTACTCTTTGTATTGGAAACTATTTTGGTAGTAACAGTAAATTCAGCCATTAACTCCTAAGAAAGTGGAATTTTTGATAAAACTGGAAATTTATTTTCTCTCACCATACTGTGTACTGTGTATTAATAATTGGTTTCTTTTAGAAGATGAAGTCTTTGAACTCCAAGCTGTAGGCAGCATTTAAAAATGATTTCTCAAAGGGGAGGCTGAGTGGCTCAGTTGGGTACACATCTCTTGATTTTGCTCAGGTCATGATCTCACAGTTCTCTCTCTCTCTCTCTCTCTCTCTCTCTCATTTGCTCTCTCAAAAAATTAAATAAACATTTAAAAATAAATAAAAAATAAAAAGAGTCTTCTCAAAAATGTCCTTTTCCTGTTCTAGTGAGATGCTATTAAGTCAAATTTAGATATTATGACAATGTGTTGTAAGGTTTCTCTTAGAAGAGCTTCAAAAGTCTGAAGAGTGAAGGGCTCTGACTGCCCTGCTGACCACTATTCCCACCTCAAACACACATGCTCTATTTTAGGGCAGATAAGAGACTCATTCATGGTAAGTTTCTGTGTACACAATCTAGTCCTCATGACCTCAGGTAAAATTCTGTTTCTCCTTCTTTACTAAAATGATTTAGGGTAATGACCTTGATTTCTGGTTTCAGGTTTCACATTTAAAGAGTTTGGAAGTTGTCCCTCTGTCCTAACAACAAATAAAAAGTGAAACATACTAAAAACCCAAAACTCTTCTAGGACTCATAAGAGAGGGGAAAATACAAACGAAACTGCTACTCTCTAGCTGAAGAGACCAACGGGTAAACAAAAGTCATCAGGACTTACCAGAGCATGGATTCACAAGCAGAAACCTTCAAAGGAGAGTGTTCTGGAAAACCAGAACTGTAATTGATGAATTGCTAGAAGCTCAATTCTGACAAGTTAAGAGTCAAAACTCCAGGGGGACACAGTCACAGAGGGTTCCCACACTTTTGTGAGGGTTACCTTCAGGAGCTCAACCTGCAGACTGAGTAATACTTCCTTGGGCTTCCTGTAGGGGGAGGGGAGAAGAATCCATTTTGAAATCTGCCACAGCACTCTGCTCTTAATAAGACCTGCCCTGGGGAGACAGGACTTAACCTGCTGTGTGGTAATTACTAACCGACCTGGGGAAAGAGAAATACCCAATACCTGTCAGCTCTGGTCATTCTGTTCCACCTAAGCAGAGGCAGGTGGGGGGCAGAAGGGGACCTGAAAGACACTTTTGAAATTTACAGTCCCAAAGCATAGGCTCACCAAAAGACTTAATCTCAGGACCATGGAACACTTCAACCTACACCCACCCTCACTGCCACATCACTAAAGGCCTATTTACAGCAATTCCTTGTACATGACATCCAGGTGTGACCTCCAACTACGAATTTTCTTGTCTTAATGGAAACACTGGGTAGGGTGTTTAATGATACTGTCGTTGAAATATATCGAAAATAAAATCTGCTAAATTGCTTACACATTCTTCTTCTTCTTTTTCTTTAATTTTGTAAAATGCAAAATGTAAATTGTTTATTTGGCCCAATCCTGCAACTAGCATGCTTACTTACTAACACTATCAATAGGGAACACATGGGCTTCCCTAATGACAGAATTAGCATTTTGCAATGGTTTCCTGGCCTGTTCCCTCAACAAGAGGCAAATGATGTGTGGGACACAGAACAAGTGTGTGAAAAGGACATAGTAAAATGTGAGGGACAAAGACCAGATCTTTCCTTATAAGAAATCTCGAAAGGGTTATATAAGGATGTATGAATTAATGGGATGACAAATGTGACAACCTCTGTGGTAAGTAACAAGATAGATTACATTAAAATACCCAAATTATGTAAATTGCTTTGACTTTATATCTTTCAGAAACCATAAATCACAGCTTAGTTGAATATAAATGAAAAACACTAAATGATGTCATATTGCTAAAGTAATATTTTCAAAGCATAAGACTGTAAGAATTGCTTTTGTTTTCCAATTTCAGATCATTTTAAAGAGTCAATGTAATATATGTGCTTCATTCAATCCAAATCAGAATTCATCAAGTCTGTATGATAAATGCATTGCTCTACATAAAAGCAAAATAATAAAAATAAATTAAGCCATTATACATGAGAATTTTAGGTAATTTTTTTAATTGCTGTGCAACATCAATTACATCTGGGGGCACAGAGGCTTTTAACCTAATTCTCAAACGTCTCAATACCCTATACTTTTTTTGATCTATAAACTCTAAGAAAATAAAATTATAAAAAAAGCAATTTTTCCCTGAATACTACAAGATTCCTCATGAACTTTCACTTGTGGTAGAAAAAAATTTATCTTATAAATACACAATTAAATGAAAAAAGTTTTTTAAAGATCTTGTATTCACATGTAATATGAAATCATAATTATTACATTTTTTATTCTGATTTTTTTCAAAAATATTTTTTGGTATTCTAATTGTCTTTAATAGTTTTCAACACAATTTTTATTTTTTAATTAATGTATAATGGTTTTAAACAAGAAAACAGAGAAATACCCATGTTACTTCATTGTTGGTACTTGAATTCAACCATTGTATCCCCTCCCATAGCCACATGCTCATTCTGTCATGATTCTTGCATTCAGTGGCTATTCGCCATGTGAAGTTCATTGTGATGGCTATATTGTAAAAGGGCAAACAAATCTAAGATACAGTCTCACCACGACATCCTATTTTTTGTAAATTAAATAATTGCAAAACAAAATGTGGATTATCATATTCATAAAAGGTAACCCAAATATTGGCCAGTTTGGTGATTTCAAGTCTTTCATATGCCATATTCACGTCAGTTTTTAATATTTAAATATTAAATATCAAATTTTCTAATTACATAGGATGTGAAATCCAGTATCTCCCAAAAACTTCATAGTCAGTCAAGAGGGTTTTTTTTTGTTTTATTTATTTCTGAGAGAGACAGCATAAGTAGGGGAGGGTGAGAGAGAGGGAGACACAGAATATGAAACAGGTTCCAGGCTCTGAGCTAGCTGTCAGCACAGAGCCCAACGCGGGGCTGGAACCTATGAACCGTGAGATCATGACCCGAGCGGAAGTCAGATGCTCAACTGACTGAGTCACCGAGACGCCTCGATTAAGAGGTTTAAATTCCTATTTACATGCAATGTTTTCAGTCCATTGAAGCTTTATATTGCACAAAAGGTATTGTATTCAGTATTGAATATTTCACTGCTTTCTTCTCTCTCCAAACTAATACAGTTTAAGAAGTTTTGAGTCAATGAGAGCAGAGTTCTCTCACAGAATTTAGCTCATCATGGGAATTGCTTTCTAGTATTTCCACTAGATTACACTAGTTTGGGGTGTGGATTTTTCTCATACAAGTCAGACTGTATGGAATTTTGGCTTCACGAGTTCCAACATCTGTGAACATTGGCGACTTTATCTGTGTCTCAGTTGACTTACCTGGAGATCGTGAGAATTCTTTGAGTTAATATTTGCAAGTTTTATTGCTGGCTTATTTTCCATTCTGTCTTTTGGCACATTGTTGCAGCCTCCACAGCTGCTGTTTTATGGGTATTTCAGAATCTTAAAAGTATCTGCCATTTTATCATGTAAAGAAAATTTTTCCCCTTGGTTTTTCTGCATAGCTCATCGCAGCCTTGACTTTAGGGTTGTTTTTACATCTATGAGGAGTTATCAGAGTGTTGTTCTAAACTAGGGTTTGGCAAACTTTTCCAGTAGAGGCCCAAATAATAAGTATTTTAGACTTTGCTGCCTTGAAGGGTCTATTGCAACTACTCAATTTTACTTTCCTAGCTCAAAAGTGGCCATAGAAAATACAAACACAAATTGGCAGGCTATATTCCAATAAAACTTTACAAAAGCAGGTGGATTTGGCCCATAAGGCATGGTTTGGCTATCCCTGCTGTAATGAAACATGACTGTATCAGGCAATATAGATGCCCACAGGCCATAGTTTGCTAACCCTACCATTAAAGAAAGGCAGATTGATGTTTTAAGATGTTTATTATTAAAATAATATTTTATAAATGTAATTTTATGTTATATAAATACCATATGCCACATAGAGTAAAGCAATAATAAAATGAGCAATTGAGGATCTAACATCTGAATCACCCAGCAGAGCATGACCAGTACAGTCAAAGTCTCCTTTGTTGCCCTTTCAATGATATGACTTCCCTTTTTCAGGCTCCTCCCCCACCCCTTCTTGCTCCTCTCTGAAACTAATCACTAATTATATATATTATATTTTTGCTTTTCCTTATCAGTCGGTCTTCCTTATCTGTGGTATTTGTATTGCATAAAATTGAACACTGAATTAGCAAATACTGGACCATTGATCTTAGCCAAAATATGGAGACACACACACATATATCACATAGATTACTATCTTTAACCATAAAAAAAAACAAAACAAAAACCTCACCCTGGTAGGTTTTATTTTATTTTATAAAACAGGAAACAAGGTTCTGAAGTGTTAAGTGACTTCCCCGAGGCTGCCCTCTATCAGAGTTAGGGTTTGGTCCCTGTCCAACTAGCCCCAGCGACAGAGTTTCTTACACTATGAATTACTGCCATCTTCCTCTTTTTTTTTATAAATGTTTTTATTTATTTCTAGGAGAGAGAGAGAGAGACAGCGTCAACAGGGGAGGGTCAGAGAGAGAGGGAGTCACAGACTGAAACAAGCGCCAGGCTCTGAGTCAGCACAGAGCCCGACGTGGGGCTCGAACCCACGAACCGCGAGATCATGACCTGAGCGAAAGCCGGACGCTTAACCGACTAAGCCACCCAGGCGCCCCTGCCATCTTCCTCTTCTGACCACCTCTGTGACAGCTGACACAAGAAGACAGCCTCACCTTGTTAGACCTCAACTGGGAACATGTGCCTCAGTGACTCAAATTTTTCACTAATTTGAGCATATCTGTGAATGACCATGAAAGTGTCCTGACTCCTGATTTTGTGATTACAGATAAATTGTGGCAAACAGGCAAATCACAAATACAGAATTATAAACCATGAGTGTAGATTGCAGTTTTGTTAAAATAAATATGCATATCTTTTAGCTTTGCATACTTTGATCTTTATGTAATTGATACCATACCAAATATTTTCTTGATTGCTCATTCACCCATTCATTCATTATAATGGTATTGTTGGGCCACACATATTTCTGAGATTGTTACATTTGAGTTGATTCTCTGTGACACATTCATTTATACTTTTGTAATTAATTCTGATGTATAGATATATAACTTCTTTGTCCATTCTTCTGTTTCGGGGACATTTTGGCTGTCTGAGTTTCTTGGTATTTCAAGCAAATCCTGGTTTGAAAATTCTTGTTTATAGCTGTTAATTAAAAAAAAAAAGATTCTACAGGATATGATATCTTTATTTTTATTTACTTAATCACACTTTCTATCTCTTAACTCACTATAGAAGGATAACATTAGTAGCATTTTAAATCTTAATCCACACTAGCATATGGGGTATAAACGAATTTAGTTATCATCTCTTAAATTTTAAAACCTATTGTGATTATGTATTCCAATATATTGCTTAAATGCTCTGTATCCGTGATCATGAGTGTGAGTTGGCACACAGCATTTAACACTTTTATTACCTTTTTATTTTTTGGTCTGGTGTTAATAAAATTCTCAAAATTAGATGGTGAGTGTTTTCAATTTTTCTAGGCTTTGTAAAATCTGTGCATCAGTTCCTGGAAATTTGGTAAAATATTTCTGTGAAACATATATTCTGATATTTTATTCTTATTGTTATTTAAAACGATAAACTTATTCCCTAAATTTTCCCCTACAACAATTTGGAATGTATTTCGTCTAGTTCTAATTTTTTGGTGATTCCTTTTGAAATTTTACCATAATCCATTTAATTTCAAAAACTAATCAATTGGTTCTAGAACAATAAAAATATATTGGAATTTTTTTGGTGGTCATAATCCCCATTATAGACTTATATGTTGTCATGATCCAACAAGTATATGTTACTACTACTTTTTTAATATGTTTGTTTAGAATTTTATGTATCATTTTAAATAGGTATTTGTCTACGAGTTTTTCTTGCCTCCCTGTTTTGGATATCCTTTCCTTTTGTTTTGAAATCCATCACATATGCTTGAGTATATGTGTGTACATATGCCTGCCTGTGATTTTGATAGTATTCATTTTAAGGAGGGTAGAGTCTGTTCATGCTAAATTTTGTCCTGTTTTTTTTTTTCATATCATCCTTGTTCTTGAAAGAGAGTGAAAATTGATGACACATTTCTTCCAGCATTTTGAATATATTCTTCTACTGATTTTACCTTTCATTGTTGCTATTGGAAAATTTACTGTCAGTTGAATTGTGAGGTTTTTTGTTTGATTTATAGATTATTTTTAATTATTATTACCTGCATAGTATATATTGCCTTTAATGAATCCTGTTTGGAATATGTTGTTCCTTGAATTTTAGGCTTTATATCTCTTACCAATTCTGGAAAATTCTTAGCCATTATTTCTTCAAATATTTTCTCTCTACCATTCTCATTTTTAGCTTTAACTGTGATGAGAAGAGTATTAGTCCCCATTATGTCTTCCTTATTTTATTTTTTAAATGTTTATTTATTTGTGAGAGAGAGACAGACAGACAAATAGAACATGAGCTGGGGATATGCAGAGAGAGACACACACACAGAATCCCGAGCAGGCTCTAGGCTCTGAGCTGTCAGCATAGAGCCTAGCATGGGGCATGAACCCAGAGACTGGGAGATCATGACCTGAGCTGAAGTCGGATACTCAACAGACTGAGCCCCCAGGTGCCGCTATGTTTTCCATATTTTAATCTCTTTTCTGCAATCTCCAGATCCAATATCCGGTTCATTAATTCTCTTCAATTTTATGAACTCTGCAGTTTAACTCATGGAAAAAACAATTTAATTTCACACTTGTGAATGTATAATTGATATAGTTATTATATTATTATTTACTGATATGTACATCTAGTTTATATACCAAGATTGATATTTCACTATTTTAAGCCTTGTGAGTTACACGTGGTGATTTTTCTTTTTTCTGCTGTTTAATGCCTGCAGATACAGAGCTACACATAGGTGATTGAGTCACTCACATTAGGTGCCAAATAGAAGAGACTTAATGCTGAGTCATCAAAATAAATAATTTAGTGTGATTTTTAAAATAAAAATTAATAAAATTCACAATAAGCAAATATAAAAAATGTAAATAGAAATAAGATCTGACCTTACACTTGCACATCTCACTTCCCTCACCCTAACCCATCTGTAATAGATCCTCCCATTAACTAAAATTGTGATATTTGTTTATCACATATTTTTGTATTGATTTTGATTTGTTAAAATAATAAGTAAAGTACTATTTATCTTGATTATGGGATTTTTTGATGCCCCCTGAAATTTTGCACTTGAGGTGAGTGTCTCACCCTAGTCTCAACCTTGCTATGAGAATTTGTTTCTTTGTATTTTTTGTTTTTTCATTGTGGTAAACATTTAAATGACCTTAATCGGTTGACAATAAGTCAACCATCTGTTACCTATTTTCAAATATTTTTATTTTCCTCTCTTATTGACTACGTTTCAGAGCCATGTCCTTGGCAACTTTAGGGAAAACTTTATGAGTAAGCTTGTATTCCAAGTTGGCCACTAGAACAGGACTTTATTCTGTAGACATCTTGGGTTAATAACAAATTAAAACCTTGTGTTTTAAGAGACATGTGGCTATTTGTATAAAGATTAATAAACACTACGGAAGAGCAAAAGGTGGTGTGCTAAAATAGTTTTCACCGTTATACATACATTTAATTCTTCATTCTTATCTATCTCCCTTTCCTTTTACATTTTTGAAAGTTAGAAAGCAATTAACATTGTGTTCTTTTCTACCTACCTTATACCGGCAGAATGCCCCAGGCAATGGTGCCATAAAAGGATTCAAGGTTGGTCTCTGTCCTAGCATATTGAGCACTCAGTAGTGGCCATAGCCCAGGAGGTCCTTGGTACATATAAAACTATACTGCTCAGCCCATGTATTGTCTCTATTCTTGCTACCATGGCCAATTTGTTCATGGACCCACTGGGTAATGACAGACGTGTTTAGGAAAAGATGTTGCTGATTGATATCCACAGAATAATCTACAAAAGGATTATTAAAATCCTCTTCATCTGAAGCCACCCTTTTGGGACTATTCCCTGGGAGGCTCAGGCGGTTAAGCATCTGACTTGATTTCAGTTTAGATTGTGACCTCACAGTTTATGGGATGGAGCCCGACGTTAGTGGTTCTGGACTGAAGGTGTGAAGCCTGCTTGAGAGTCTCTGTCTCCCTCTTTCCTGTTCCTGCCCCCACTCTCAAAACAAACAAAGAAATTGCCATATAATTACACATGTAGCCATTTCTCTTTCCAAACAACGTGTATCACCAAGTGCACTGCTTGAATTTCTGGCCACTGGGAGAATTCTCCTTCACCACTGCCTTTCACAGATATCCCAGAAAAGGTCTGTAGCACTATAGCTGCCCACTTTCTGGTGGTGCCTGTATACTATGGAGTACCATCTGTAAAACTAGGCCTAAGCCTTTTCTTCTATCAACCGATCATAGGGAATTCCCTATGGTACCACATGTGCCAGCTGGGAGCAGAAAACAGTGTAACAAAACTGAAGATCATGAGCGTTTGTATCTCTTCTTCACCTAACTTACATCTTCAGGTTCCACCAGGGAACAGTCATGTATATGCTGCTTCTATTTGGTGATAGAGTGTTGCAATGCACGCCAAACATCATGGCTTGTTGGGGTAGTTAACACCTGGCTTATGATGGACACCTCAGGTCACATGATAAGTTGGCATGGTTAGTTCTCTACCAAGGCACATTAGTATGCCAAGAGCTGATTCTCAAAAGAAGATTATTTACCTGTGGAGGATGGCAGAGCTTTGCTCCAAAATTCTAAGTGCCTGCACAGTGATTTACCTGTAGGAGCCTGGCACAGGCTATAACAAGTATCCCTACCTGCCCCTGAACTCTAAGCACCACTGGATCTGCTAGATATATGGCTCAAGTGGCAGAGCAGCTTGTAATTCAGGTTGGATGTATTCCAGAGGCTTCTCTTCTTCTGGGTCCTGCTCAAAGCTGGCAGTTTTCCAAGTCCCTCAGTAAATGAACCAGAGTAATATACCCAAATGAGAAATGTGTTGTGTCCCACTTCCAAAGAGGCCCACTATGAATTGAGCTTGTTTTTTTACTTGTAAGGAGAAGTTAGATGCAGTGACTTCTCCTTTACCTAGAAAGAATATCTAAACATGCCTCATATTAACAGATCCCTAAAAATTTCACTGAGGCAGAAGAACTCTGAACTTCTGTCACAGTTATTTTTCATTCTCTGTCATGTATATTTCTTACCAATAACTCTCAAGTAGTTTCTACTTTCTGCTCATTAGGTCCAGTCAGTGTAATATTATTAAAGCAATGGAACTTTGTGACATCTTGTGACAGGGAAAGGCAATCATGGTGCCTGAAAAATACATTATGACATAGGGAAGGAGTCTTTTTAAAAAATGTTTATTTATATATTTTGAGAGAGAGAGAGAGAGAGAGAAAGCAGGGGGCGGAGCAGAGAGAGAGGGAGAGAGAGAATCTCAAGCAAGCTCCACACTGTCAGTGCAGAGCCCAACATGGGGCCCAATCTCCGTAAGTGATATCATGATATAAGCCAAAATCAAGAGTTGGACACTTAACCAACTGAGTCACCCAGGTGCCCCAGGGCTGGAATCTTAATATATCCTTGAAGTAAGATAATGTACTTATTCTTACCAGCTGAAAATATCATACAAAGTCATCTGGCTTCTTTCATCTTAAAAGTTGTTGGAGTATCCAATGTTAATATTTAATATTGATATTTTATATGATTCCATTGCTAAATTTTGGCATGGAAAATCTGTTCTTCACTACTGGAAATAGAGTCATTAGTATCTTAAATTTAACCAGATTAGAGAGCCACTTCCAGAAAGCCCAAGACCAATTCAGAAAACTCATCCTTAAAATTCTTTTCTTCTAGAACCATTCTCACTACTAAACATCTCTATTTGTCAGGATCCTCCAGAGAAATAAATCCCATATGTGTTTGTGGGAAGGAAAGAGTTGTGTGCGTGTGTGTGTATACGGATGCACACGTACATATATACATAAGGAATTGGCCCACGTGATTATGGAGGTGAAGAAGTTCCTATATTTGCAGCTGGCAAGCTGCAAATCCAGGAAAGCCAACGTTATGGTTCTATTCTGAGTCCAAAGTCCTCTGAGTCACATGAACCAATGGTATAAATTGCCGTCTGAAAGCCTATAGGCTAGATTTTTCATGCGATTTTACAGTTGAGTTTTTAGTTTAAATTCAAAAGCTGGAAGAGACTCTTAGCCCAGTCAAGCAGTAAGGCCAGAGAAGTTCATCTTATTCAGCCCTTTTGTCCTATTCAGGTGTTTATTTGATTGAAAGAGGGTCTCTCACATCAGGGAGGACAGTAGGCTTTACTCTGCCTACCAATTCAAGTGTTAATCTCACGTAAAAACACCCTCACAGACACACTTAAAATATTGTTTGATCGGGGTGCCTGGGTGGCTCAGTCGGTTGAGCGTCCAACTTCGGCTCAGGTCATGATCTCACAGTTAGTGGGTTTGAGCTCCGTGTCAGGCTCTGTGCTGACAGCTAGCTCAGAGCCTGGGGCCTGCTTCGGATTCTGTGTCTCCCTCTCTCTCTGACCCTCCCCCGCTCACGCTGTCTCTATCTCTCTCTTTCAGAAATAAATTTAAAAAATCATTTAAAAAAAACCAGTATTGTTTGATCAACAGTCTGGGTATCTCATGACCAGTTGATATAAAATTAATCATCAAGGATCATTTTACAGGCTTTTGAGTCAAGGTGTAGCATGACTTAACTGTGCTAATGAAAAAAACCTCAAAACAAAATCCTAGTGACATGTTGAGGATGACTGAAATTCAAGAGTAGAAGTAGCAAGGTCTATTACAACTAAAAACTCCAGGGATGGCGGCTGTAGAGCTGCTGAGAAGTAATAAGAATCTTTATAAATTTTGGATGCAGAGCCAACAGAAGTAGGTATGGGTTTAAAAAATACTAAAGGAGACAAGGACAATGCCAAGTTTTTATTTTAAAAAATAGAGCAGAGTTGACACGATATGATTTGCTATAGTAACTAGGTAAGCAGATTTGGGAGAGAAGAGAACAAGATTTGCATTTGACACCTTAATATGAGATGTCTATTAGACACTCAAGGTATTATTTATTGAAGCATTTGTTAATAATGAATTAAATTTTGACTACTCAAAAAGTTTGACAATTTTCGTAGAAACTCAAAAAAAAAGACATAAAATTGAGTCTATACTTTTGTGGTTGAAACTTATGATATATGTTTGGAGGGGATCTACCTGGACATTTACAAATCATGCTACATTTTTGAGAACCCAGTTTGACTTTACATAGCTTGGACTTTTAACCATTTTTACCTGAGCACATAGCTAGTGTTGGGAAGCAGGAAGATAAGAACATAGACCAGATCCCTTCTAATGGTATGCCAATCTCTCTATGACTTTGTCCCAAATTCCCTTTCTAACTTCATTATTCATTGCCCTCAAGCATTTTTTTCTCCAATATTTCAGTTATTTCTGTTAGCTAAAGTTCTTTTCTACCCCATATCTTTACTCATGCTTATCTTTTTGTCTGAGATGATCTGGTCTCCCATTTTCCAATTCTTAAAGTCATTTACCTGAAAAACTTAAAAAAACTACTTTCTCCTCCATGAATTATTTCTAATGCCACAATAACTTATTTTTTCCCTAAACTTCCATAACAGTTTTAGAGATCAAATAAATATTTAAAGATAGATACTCCCATGTATTATAGTTTGCTATTATCTACTTGTTTTTTTCCCTCCCTTAGACTGCACTGATACTGTGAATATGTGAACAACGTTACTATGAACGTTACTTATTTTTATATCTCCCAATACCTTACACATAGTAGGTACTTAACATTATATGATTATTTTATTCAGTTGAACAAGTAGGGTATTTCAACAATAGTGAATAAAGCAGTGAATATTACAGGCTTTTGAAAATCATTGTTATTTTAGATAACATTTTAGCGTCCTTTAAAAATCTCACTAACTAGGGGCGCCTGGGTGGCTTAGTCGGTTAAGCGTCCGACTTTCGCTTAGGTCATGATCTCGCGGTTCGTGGGTTCGAGCCCCGCGTTGGGCTCTGTGCTGACTGCCAGCTCAGAGCCTGGAGCCTATTTCAGAGTCTGTGTCTCCCTCTCTCTCTGACCCTTCCCAGCTCACGCTGTCTCTCTCTCTCTCACGTAGAAATAAATAAAAATATTTAAAAAAAAAATCTCACTAACTTGTCCCCTATAAATACTAGGTACTATGGAAAGAATCGTGAAATCCATGTTAAATGTCACTAATAATCTGCATGCTCACTTTCAATATCATGTGTGTATCTCTTGATATCAGAGATTGACATTATTATTACAAAGTATAAAGAACAATAGCAAAAGATTTTGGCAATTGAATCATTCATTTATACATATAGTGTTTGTTTACCAGTATTTATATTTATGTGTAAAGCGTATAAGCATTATTTAAAACAAATTAAACGTTTATATTATAAAGCAGGAACAATTCATATGATTAGGCTATAAGGAGACAAATAACTGTTTTTTAGTCATTTCTAATTTGCTCCCTTTTTTCTTTGTAAATAACACCATATTTAGAATTGCTTGTGGCTTCCAAAAATTTATAGTTGGACCAATACAGAGAATAATTGGATGTTTACTCTATTCCCTCTATTTGCATTGTTACAATTTATACATCTACAGGAAATCATCATTAAGGACTAAATGAATTCAAAGAAACATTATAATTAAGTGTGTTTGAACAGAAGAAACAAATTTAATAATTGAATTATTTTCAAAATGTTGCAATAGCCTCCTTTTATGATCTCTTAGTCATAATAAAGAAAATACAATAGTAACTCGTATGCTAAGATAATTAATTTGACAACCTAAACTATGCAATCTTCAGCCAAGTATAAGAAAGGTGAAAAAAAAAATAATGCCGACCAGCCAAAATCAATGTCATAAGGTTCATGCTGTAAAGGTGATGAACATTAAACATATTCTTTTTCAAACTTCCCAGTCCTCAGGCATAACCAACCTCTCCTATTTAGATGTTAATTTAGCATGGTTAAATTAATTCATGATGATGGTAGAATTGGTAGGTTAAGTGGAAAGTGGAGACAAGCTATGAAAGATTAAAGTTTGACAATTATAAGACGAAAGCCAAGACCAGACCTGAGAAACTTCTCAGACACTTTCAGTATCTTTTCTATAAATATAGAATCTGAGGTTGTAAATTGTGATTGAGCAACTATGTATGGCATCATATTTATATTATGTCATCATAATATTGACAATAATTAGAAGTGAGAAAACTGGGATTTACAAAAGTTATAATAATAGTTTATAGTTTATAAACTAATATTTTATATTAGTTTGTGTTATTCACTGTGCAAACAAACTGAACTAAGAATATGCTCTGAAAAGCACAAATGTTTTTACCTTGAAAACCCCCAGTGGATCAGTTTGGAGATCCCACAATGTTGGAGAGGATTCCTAATGACTCTGACCTGGTCAGCCATACTTCTTGATAGAGTAGACTCTGAAGCTGGCTTCCTAACTCCTTTATGAGAAAAGGTAACTACAATGCCTGGTTTGTAATAACCCAGATTTTCAAAGCTGTGAATAAATACTATATTTATGAAAGAGAATGTGATTAGCTTTCCAATGAATAATCTGAGAAGATAGGAATATACTCCTCCAGAAATAAACAAAAGATATATAATATTAATTGAAATGGAATAACACGGATTACACCTGGGTCCTTAAATGAGCCAAAGTTTCTGATGGTACTGTTTATCCTCAAAGAAACCATAATTTGTGAAAATAAAGACATCAAAACATGAGAAAATAACTATAATCCTAAAGTCATCCCTAACTGAGGGAAAACGTTGGTAGTGTTTTGTCACTTAATATTACTTAGTAGAAAAATTTTCAGAAAGAAATGATAATAAATACAAATGTCATGAAATGAACAGTTATTTATTAGTTATGAATCAACATAAGAGTTAATGTCACTAAATCTGCATCAAAGCAAAGAAATCCCTTATGGAAACTTATATTCATTGTTGCTGTCACTCAAGATAGATTGCTTGCCCCCCTCCCTTTCATATTTTTCTCCTCCAATTTATCCATACATCCATACTCCCATCCAAGTTTTAATTGCTTTTTTATCTATCCATATGACCAATCTCTCAACATTTATTATGTTATTATGTTTTTCCAGCACTTGTTTGCCATTGATTGGATCATTGCATCTACCCCTGCTATTTTTCTTTACTTTGCTATGTATTATGGGGTATCTGTTGCTATATTTCCTAAAGATTCTAGCCACTTGACTTCTAGCTAGGGACAGCCTATGGTTCTATCTCCTCTGCGGTTGCAAATGTTCCCAGATAAACCCACTATGTATTCTCTCTTTTCCAGTCTATTCTGGGTNCCTCCAGCCTGGCAGTCAGAGTAGCAACTCGATATTGCTAATACTTTCTGAGGCTGATCCACTCTCCCAATTTTGGATCCTTAGCATTTCTTTCACTTGAATAACCAATCCTCTTCATTACTCTGTTTATATATTCAGGTGGTTCCTGTTATCTGGGTAGACCCTGACTAAAACAGCAGCCTAAGCATTTACCTCTTCACCCAAAATGGTGTTTTGGATGCAGTGTAAAGAAAATAAGTAATATTTGGGTATATTTTCCATTTTCTCTATGGAATAAAGAGACTTCTGTTTCTGCCACTGGGTTTCTTCCACTCCCTACTNAGCATGAACAGGGAAGGGTCAGAGAAAGAGGGAGACACAGAATCTGAAACAGGCTCCAGGCTCTGAGCTAGCTGTCAGCACAGAGCCTGACATGGGGCTTGAACCCACAAACAATGAGATCATGACCTGAGCGGAAGTCAGTTGCTTAACCAACTGAGCCACCCAGGTGCACCAAGGGGATTTGTTTCTTGACAGATGTTTTTATCGTGATAAAATCGTGATATAAACTGAACTCGTTGTGAGATCATTTTCATAGAAAGAAGTGTGTATGTGTATCTGTTTCATGTGCATGACATTTAAAAAATATTTTAATATTTTTAAAATATTTAAAATTATTTTAAGAAATATTACTATATGCTACATTTATCTTGTTCAGCAATATAAAATAAACAAATGAGTTATTTAAAAAGTAATGTTCGTGGTGCTGTGTGTCTTTGAACATATGTATCGCATGGAATATTCTAGAGGAAACAAGAGCTATTGCCCTTAATGGAGTAGTGATGGCTTATTGCAAAAACCTTTTTTTTCCCCATGCTCTTCCATCTGTTTTGCCTTTCTTTTTTTTTTAAAATTTTTAAATGTTTTTTATTTATTTCTAGGAGAGAGAGAGAGAGAGAGAGAGAGAGAGAGACAGCGTGAGCAGGGGAGGGTCAGAGAGAGAGGGAGTCACAGACTCAGAAACAGGCTCCAGGCTCTGAGCTGGCAGTCAGCACAGAGCCCGACGCGGGGCTCGAACCCACGAACCGCGAGATCATGACCTAAGCGAAAGTTGGACGCTTAACCGACTAAGCCACCCAGGCGCCCCTGTTTTGCCTTTCTTCACTTCATCCCCTATTTATTTTTTCTCTCAATTTTTCCAAACAGAAGTGATTTTTTTTACTTAGAAGTTCTAAAACTGAAATTAATGTTAATTCTGAAAATGTATCTAATAATATTAATAGGTAGCATTTAGTTTATGCAGATTATATGACAGATACTGGTACATATGCCTCAGAAATAGTACCTTATTGAATCCCTAGGAGAATCCTGTGAGTTCAGCAACATATGGCTGCCATTTAGTAGTGGAAAGAACAGGTTTAGAGGTCAAACTGAAGCTAAGAGCTATGCATTCTGACTTCAGGTACTAAGCATTGAGCTATTATGCTAAACAGGAAAAACAGGATTTAGTGAATGTTATGAAAATATCATGGAAATAAGTTTATAAGTTTTTAAATTTCAGATAAGAATAGTGCAATTTGAGAATGATGGAGTTTGCTATTAACATAGCTAATAGCAAGCAGAAATAAATAGTTCTTAGCTCTCTTATTAATTGTAGAGAGAAATTTCATAGGTGAAACATATTTAGTGTTTTCTAGAAGCAAATATTTAGAGAAAGAAATAGGTAGAAACAGACTTCACAAAATTAGAATGCGCTAAACAATTATAATTGATTATTTTATGAGAGATTTATCCATAGAAACAAAGAAAATATACACTTGTTTGACTTACTTGTTTAAGAAAGTAGAAATGAGATCACAAAAATAACTTTATTGTGAATTACTTCTTTTGTAGTCTAAGCATTGATCAAGGTCTTACACACAAAATTTCAAATACTCACTTCTTTCTCTCTCTTTTTTTAAATTTGTTTAGTCCTGTGATTTTTTTCATGTACTTTTTATTGATAAAAATAGGACTCATGAGAAAATTATTATTGGACTGAAGAAGTTGACAAGTATACACAAATCCTTGCTATCTTTGGGGTATTATATTTCATGCTGAGTTAATAGTCTAATAATTCAGAGTGATATTTTCATAACCAAGTAGTTAAATGTCTGATTATGTAAGATACAATGTGTGCTCTGTGAAAAAAATCTATGAATTCATTATTGAAGTTAAAAAGTAAGATTTTATTCAGAGTTTGGTCTTGGTTTCCCTTTTCATGTCTGTCTTTGATACTTTCTTTCCGCTTCAGGTTTATTTTTTGCATAAGAGGCATACTCCCTTCCTGTTACCCCTCTGCGTCCATCCTTCTTTTTCTGAAAGAATCAATTCTAATCAAGGTCTAATTATGACTTCAGTCCTTATGAAAAAGCTGAGGCTCTTTTTGTAGTTGAGTTCAATGGGCACTCATCTTCCTCACTTATTGTCACAGTCAATACATGTTACTCTCACTTACCTAGAGATCAGTTAACCAACAATCAAAAACTAGAACAGCATAAAAAATTCGCTGCCTAAGTTTTCATTAGGTCACCTACCATATCAGGAATCTAATAACGAGAGAAAATACCATATTATTTAAACACCATCCAAATGGTGTATTTTGGAATTCTTCCAAAATCCTTGTTCCAGTAATTGTCATTTACATTTGAGTTCATATCCGAATATTTCTTCTCAATTTTCCTTGGAACTTATCCATCACCCTTGTCATAGGTTGAATTGGTCCTCCAAAGAGGTATGTTTAAGTTGTAAACTCCATACCTGTGAATGTGACCTTATTGGAAATAAGCTCTTTACAGATATAATCAAGTTAAGATGAGGCTATCAGGGTGGGTCCTAATCTCAAATGGCAAGTGTCCTTATACAAAAGCTATATTTGGACATAAATATACAGAGAGTAGAATGTCATGTGAAGACACACACATGGAAAGAGATGGCCATGTGAAGACAAAGCAGAGACTGGAATTATATTGCCACAAGATAAGGACAACTGAAGGTGTAACAAGTTGGAAGAGACAAGGAAAGATCTTTACCCATAGGTTTCAGAGCCAGCAAAACCCAGCCATCACCTTGATTTTGGAATTCTAAACTCTAGTGTTTTGACACAATAAATTTCTGTTATTTTAAGTCACTCAGTTTTTGGTATTATGTTATGGTGGTCTTAAGAAACTAACCAACCCTTTACTTCAATCATGCAAGGTAACAATTTTATTAATATAACGTATTGAGTTTGACAACTGTCTTAGTCAGTCGGGCTACGATAGCAAAAATGTCATACACTGGGCGGGGGGCTTAACATTTGTTTCTCAGCTCTGGAGGCTGGGAAGTCCAAGATCAATGTACTGGCATATCTGATGCCTGGTGAGAGTCCCTTTCCTGGTTCTCAGACATCTTTTCCTTGTGTCCTCATATGGCAGAGATCAGAAAAAGAGAGAACAAACTCTTATATAAAAGGACACTAATACCATTCATAAGGACTTTACTCTCATGATCTAATTATCTCCCAAAGACTCTAATTCCCACTAATACCACATTGAAGTTTGGAACAAAATGCAACATATGAATTTTGGAGGGATATAAACATCCAGTCCCATGACAAAATTTTTAGCTTATTCATTGGATTTGTCTATGCCACTAGCAGCACACTAGTAACAGTGCACACCAGTCCCAAAATTGGCATAGTTCTCATATCATGAATATGGATATAAAAGTTCATCTGTTGAAGCTCATGAATTTCATTCTTAGATTGACCTTTATGTCCTTATCATTACTCTACTCTATTTTTATATTCAACTTTAAGAAAATTAGTTCTTCTGATTCCCCTGCTCCATAGATGATTAGAAACAGCAAATTGAGTGGGAAGGAATGGATTCAAGAAATATAATCAGAATAGGAATTATTACAGAGCCATGAAGTGGTAAATTTGAAATCTGCCTTAGAATGTAAACTCTGTTACTAATAACTTTCAGGAGATTACGAATTTGACTTAATTTTCCAAGACTGACTTTCCTCATTTGTTAAATGGAAAACCATAACACCATTATTATTACAATTAATTATGTAACACTTGACAAGTATCTTGCTCAGACATATAATAGGAATTATTGTCAACTCAGTTTTTCCTCATTTTATTTTGTATACTAATCTGGCACCATTAATATAAAGAAAAGCCTGTTAATGTATTTTCATTTAGTGCTACAATTGCTAAGCATGGATTCGAACTTGAATCTTCAATAAAATGATTAAATTATCATTAATAATTAGCAAAAATGTATGTAATTCTTTCGAGAGCTTGTATCAGATTTCTAATGCTGCTGTAACAAATTGCTGTTAATTTAGTGGCTTAGAAGAACACAGACTTATTACTTTAACATTTGGTAGGTCAGACATCTGACACAGGTTTCTCCAGACTAATTTCAAAATGTCAGCAGATCTGCGTTCCTTTCTGGAAGATCTACGGGAGAATTTTTCTTATCTTTTTCAGCTTCCTAGAGGCAGTTTTCATGCCTTGGCTCATAGACCCTTCCATTTTCAAAATGAGCAACAATGTAATTCCCTGACCTCCCATCGTCCCATCCCTTTCTCTGACTGTGCCCAGGAAGGATTCTCCACTTTTAAGAAATCATGTGATCAGACTGGGTCCTAGTGGGTTATCCAGGAAAATCTCTCTTTTTCAATATCTTTAACTTTAATAACAGTTTGAAAGTAATTTTTGTCATTTAAGGTAACAGATTTACAATGCATGGATTAGGATGTGGTTACCTTTAGAACAGGGAAGCAGGAGATGGAAACATTCTTCTTCTTACCACAAAATTCTTTAATTCCTACATGTTTCTAAATTACCTTGAATATTCATTAAATGTATAGCTATTTTTAAGAAAATTTGGCTTTTGAATATTATTTGGAATCTATTCTGTGCTTGATAATTAGTAGGATCTCTGATATCCGTTTACATTCATGGGAGTACCCTGGACATATCATATACCTAACTATCACTGTTAGTGAAGCCCTCAAATATTATACTAATGTTGTAAATGTTAATTGCCTCTATAATTTAGACTATTTTTTAGTTGGAGTATCTATTTCCTGTTTTCCAAAGTTGTTAAATTTATTTACTTCTTGCACTAATTCTAAATTCCTACTCCATTAGGGAAATTTGTGAAATCGATTACTATAAATGTCAAAGCCTCAAAACAGAAAGTAAAAATGAGGAATAAAAACAAAGTTGGCTAACTGAACATAGTATTTCTTTCCAACTTGACTGCATTTATTTTAAAATAGAAATAACATTGCCTATTCTTCTACAACCTCAGAGTTCTAAATAGATAAACCAAAAAGGATGAACTAAGGAATAACACAATGCCTGTAACTTTTATGTATTTGAACGTTAAGAGCTTTACAAAAAAACTAGAACACTAGTATCTAGACATAACTAATGCAGTCTTTTTGAATCAAAGAATTAGTGAATATTAAGAGCCAAACATAAACCGAGTTCTAGAATTACTAGATTACTTCAACATAGTCATAGAGCTAGATGCTAAACTAAATTTAATTTCATTTTGGACATACTAAAAAATATAAGGGGAGAAATCATACAGGGAGACAAACCTGAAAGTAGAGTATAACTATGGATTCATTTGTGATTCACACAACAAATATTTACTTGCTACCAGGCCTTGTACGAATTAGTGCAGAGTAGGGGATGAGAAAGATCTTCTGAAGTCCTTCAGAGTTCACAAATGAACTAAAGCAAATTTGTCATATAAATATGTTTTTATTCCTTCAGAGCCCTTCTATCATTTTACTGACATCCCCATCATTCCTTTTCTATAATCAACTTGAACAATAATTCACCTAACTTGAGAGTTAACTCTAGCTTTGGTTATCAAGTGCATTATTGGTATAATTCCACCGAAATTGGAAAATCTATAAAACTAGATAAATTTTAAAAGCTTAGTGAAAATTTCAAAAATGTGCATTTCCAGCAAGATGGGAGGTACTTGGGGTAAAGAAACCTGTAATAATCATATTTTAAAAGGTCCATTTTAAGTGTACTCAATACTAATTAATTTCAGAACTTCACAGATTGACACCTTGTTTATTAAAATATGTAATAGGAGCACCTGGGTGGCACAGTCAGTTAAACATCCAATCTTGGTTTTGGCTCACATCATGACCTCACAGTTGTAGGATAAAGCCCCATGTCCAGCTCTGCACTGACAGCATGGAGTCTTGGGATTGTCTCTTTCAATGCCTCTCCCTCACTCATGCTCTCAAAATAAATAAGCAAACACAGAAAGAAAGAAAGAAAAATGAAGAAAGAAAGAAAGAAAGAAAGAAAGAAAGAAAGAAAGAAAGAAAGAAAGAAAGAAAGAAAGAAAGAAAGAGAAAGAAAGAAAGAAAAACTTGGATATGTAACAAATTTACCTTTATAAAATGAAAATAATGAATAAAAATAAATGTGCAATTTTTATCCTAATTTCAAATTTCTGACTCTGTGTATTCTCTTCTAGAAATTAAGTTTCATTGAAATAATGAAAAAGAAGGTAATACGTTCTTTTATACATTTTGACTTCACCAAATTGGGAGAACCTCCACCATCACCCCCACTACTGCCAAAGAAATGGCTACAGACAAGGCATTTTGTAATAGAGACTTGAAAGTCAAATGTTTAATTTCTATTCATTGTTGTTTCCTACTGACTCATTTTGTGAATTAAAAACAAGTCACTTACTGGGGTGCCTGGGTGGCTCAGTCAGTTGGGCATCCAAGTTTGGCTCAGGTCATGATCTCACGGTTCGTGAGTTTGGGCCCTGCATTGGGCTCTGCGTTGACCGCATAGAGCCTGCTTGGGATTCTCTCTCTTCCTTTCTCTTTGCTCCTTCCCCATTCTCTCTCTAGCTCTCTCAAAATGAATAAATACAGTTTGAAAAAATAAAAAAAAAAACAAATCACTTACTGATAACATGCCATTGTTTTTCTGAGAAGCAAAAGATTTAATTTTTTCTACTTCACTTTTTTTGTATATTTAAAGAAAAAGAATTATAATGCCAACCATTGCCCCACAATATTATAAATAAAATCTGTTCAAATACTTTGATCACTTCTGATGTATATTGCTATCTATAAAATGATTTTAATTAACTACACATCAATCACAAGATGCCTATTATTGAAGAACTTTAAAACTTAGAAATCTTCACTGATGTTTTGAAAAGAAACAGTATTTGAAAGAAGACATACACTTTGAAACTTCAAAACCTGAAATGTCAGGTAGTTACAGTGCTCTTATTTGAGACTTAACTGCAAGAAGAAAAAGTGTGTATTGCACTTATGCTACTCAATACTGCTTGCTCATCACCTAGTCTATTTTTTTAATGCATTAAAATTATTCTTTGGGTGAGGTGTCTATTAAATGACTGCTATGTCTTAAACAATTTTTTAAATGTGAAGAAATGGCCACTCCTCACACTGTCCTAGTGTCCTGGAATAATTCTGCTGGCTTAAGTGACTTCAGCAGCAGATGAAGTGACCATAAGAAATAATACCACTAATTGTAGGAGACTACAAAGCTTAAGGTCACTATTCCCTTTTCTTTTTGCTCAATTAAAGTACTTTTTACCATATTCAGAGTGCAAAGACATGGATTACTTTCTTTCATTCAACAAATATTTACTGAGATATGTCGTGAAATTTCCCTCCTTGGTCCACCCACAATCATCAGTTGGTTGTACTACATCTTAATATACAATATGGCTCATTGAAAAGTCATCTTACATTTGAATTTGTTCCTTGAATTTTTTGGAAATTGTTAGATCCACCAAATCATATGAACAAAGAAATAGGTGTTTTCATCCACCAGGATTAAAATGACTACTTTCTTTTTAAGGGGATCTTATAGATCAGACCCCAAATCAATGTTTCTGACTTTGATTTTAGATCTCATTTTGAAAGACAAAAAAGCAGACTATCTGAAAGATGCAAGTAACTATTTTATTACTGAGAGACACGATGTCTAAAGAATATGCAGATCTCATTGTAGTTATATTATTAAGCTCATTAACTCATAAGTATTGAAGGTCTATTTCTTCTAACAGCCATTGTTATTACCATGATAGTTGGTAAAGTAACAGTTGGTGGCTCTAAAATGACATCTGAATGGAAGGCATCACTTTCCAGTCACACAAATCTCATGATAATTAAGGCCCTCTTATTTTGTTTCATTTGTAATTTCTGTCTCCATCTGTATTTTAATCTTTATTTTCTTCTCTCCTCTGATTACAGACTAAAGTGGAGGTCCTGGCTATTTGGACTGGAGGAAACAAAGGATGGTCAAGCTATAAACAAATGTCACTCCCTCTTCTAATAAACAGCTCCTTCATTTATTGTGACAGGGAGGAGGGATGTTGGGGAAAAGGTACATATTTCTTTACCAAACAGGGTCAGGTACCACACCTCTTTCCTGGTTGATCTTCCTATTTCCCTTGCTAACACTGACTGATACTTAGTTTCCTTTCTGGGATAGGTATCCAAATGCCAGGGTTTTTTGTTTTTTGTTTTTTTTGTGTGTGGTGTTGTGTTGTTGTGGTTCAGGGGAGATCAGTAGGCACCCTCCCATTACAAATGTTACTGATTTGTGAGACTCGGTGCTGCTAACCTGAATTTCCACACTTTCCTAGTTATTGCTGATGGCCAATCATCTCTCCTGTGGTCTTTTACTGCCAGATTTCCCTGCCTGGTTAAATATTCCCTTATGTAAGGGTCAAATGCTCAAGCTCAGATAACTACTGCATTCACCATACTCAAGACAAATAATGGGAAGACAGGCATCTCTGTTCTGCCACTCTGTCAGCCCCAGGAAATCTCCCTAAGTCTGTCTGTTTCCAATGGAATAGGGCAATATCAGTAGATCTGTTGACTAATACTTATACAGTATAGCAGCCAAATATCAGTCTTCAACTGTTGCAGGCCCAACTAATTCTTATAAGTGATTCTCTTAAAGATTCCATTCTGTTGGCTTTTGAGAGAATAAAGCAGTCCTTAGACTACCTCTTTCTCTCCAGGAATACTGGCATAGCTTCCACATGACTTTTATCATTCTCTTTTTGAATAAAAGGGGGTCACTGGGATTAACTGTTGATTCTACTCAATGATTTATATGAGCATGATCTTCTGGAGTAGCAGGACTCAAGACCATATCATTCTTGAAATTTCTTTTTTTTTTATTTTATTTTATTTTATTTTATTTTATTTTTTTTAATAGTTTNATATCATTCTTGAAATTTCAAACTGACTCTGCAAATATTTATTGAACACCAACAATGTAGAATGAGCATGCTAGTGAAACAGCATGAGACAGCAAGAACAATTTTCCCCTTATTGAGTGAAAACTCCTATGGAAAAAAAAAAGATAAGGATAACTGTTTTGAGAGTGGTACGTATGGAAGGCTTTAATGTCAGTGGTACTGTTGAAAATGTAGCAATTAGTGAAAGCCATACTGGGAAGAGATTATTTGAGGAGAGGCATGAAGAAAGTGAAGGATCATGGGTGGGGGTGGGGGACTGCAAGGGAAAGAGGGTTCTAACAGATGAAAAAACAAGTGCAAACACCCTGAGGCAAAAGCATGGAAATTTATTCATGAAGCTTGACATAATATGGGGGTATTTTCTGCTGTTTGTTTTCAACTATCTTCCCCAGGCCAAATGCAGGTGCTTCGCCCTTAGCATTGCACTGCTCCAAAATGTAAAGGCCATACCAGTCTTAAACTGTTTTGGACGTAATGATATTACTCGAGCAATGATCACCACATAAGTCTAGTTAGCATCTCCCAACATACATAGTTATAACGGTGTCCTGCTTGTGTTAAGAACTTTCAAATGTGCAATACAGTATTATTAACTGTAGTCACCATGCTGTGCACTACATACCTGTGACTTTCTCATTTTATATAAATAAACCCATTTTTTATAAAAACATACACATAAATAAATCACCCTAGGGGTGTCTGGGTAGCTTAGTCAGTTGAGTTTCCATCCTTTGATTTCAACTCGAGTCATGATTCCAGAGTCTTGGAATCAAGCCCTGTGTCAAGCTCTATGTTGAGCATGGAGCCTGCTTAAGATTCTCTCTCTCTCTCTCTCTCTCTCTGCCCCTCCTTCCTGCTCTCACGGACTTTTTCTCTCTTTAAAATAAAAATTTTAAAAGTTTAAAAGTCTCCTAATTCTTCCCATATAATAGATGCCAGTAAATCCCTACTAACTGATTGATTCATCCCAGTGAATCAAAACTATATATCAGAGACAATAATTTGTTTTGTGAAGATGAGTAATTTCACCATTTCTTTCATTGTCTCTGTCTCCATAACTGGATTTGTTCTGAATTTCTTGATCATCATTATCTACCAATGAGCCTCTTAAAAGGGATGGGGCCAAACTACACACCCAGTAATCATTTCCAGTAATTGATATCTTCTGCAAAGAGTTTACTAATTCCCAGACACTATGAAAAGCATTGTACATATAATTTCATCTTAACTTTAGTTTGGTGTTAACATCTTCTAAAGACAGGAAATGAGATTTTGAGGAATTATTAGATTGCTATGGGGTATAATAGTATTGGGAAGGTATAAATCTGATGTTTAAGAATAGTATTGGATTCTATTATAGACAAACTAATCACATATTCAAAGAACTGGAAAAGGGAGTAAGGAGAATAATTTGATATTCCAAAAAGTTGGAGGATGGCATCATGATATTTTCAGTGCTTTGTTCCTCCAATGGTTTCAATCATTCCTTGGTTAAGTTTTGGGAAGGGAAAGTACTAGAGCTTTTGTGATGTCAAGAACCTCTCTGAGCCTCATTTAGATTCATTATCTATATAATAGCAATAGCATCTATCTTATAAGTGAGAGGAAGGGGTAAATGAGAAAAATGCAAATATTTCAGAAAAAAACATATTAAGAACTCAGCAAAATATAGATAGCACTACTCTTGATTAGCAGAAACAAATCTCAAATCTAGGGTCTACAATCCAAAATCAGATCTGCCTCATTCTAAAGTCTACACATTGGACCACTGCACACGATGGCTACATAATTTTCCAAGCCATTCTCAGTGATATCCTGCATCCATATACATGTATCTATTTTTGTAGCACTTCTGTTCTTTATCTTCTTGTGTCTTTTATGGAAAATGAGGAATAACAGCTGTACAAAGGTGTTCCATTAAGAGACCAAGAGTGTTTACTGCAGTGTCTTGAAAACATTCTCTCTTTTTGTTTTTAATATCTTGTGAAAAAAAATTCAATAATCCATTCCCGCAGCCAGTCTCAACTTAGTCAAATTCCTAAGGGACATTTTAAGTTGAAAACTTCACTAGGGTGTGTTTCTTCTAAAAGGAAGTGGTGAGGAGCAAGGAGTGGATTTCACCATCCATACTTGCTAAGACCCCTGTAGAGAAATAATTTTCACCATCCTTGGCTATAGGTTATAGCTTTTACAAATATAACAACTGACAATATTTATTTTGGCGTCTGTTCACAATGGGGAGTTCAAGTCTGGAGATAAAGTACATATTTACAAGTCATGGCAAAGAAAGTTTGAAATGAGGCAGATAGCGTTAATTCACTTATCTTTCACGTAAAGGATCGGTCATATCCAAGGACCTCCTACCAAGGATTGGATAAAAACAAGATGACTATATTTCATACTGCACTTTCTAGCAATGACAGAACACTTCAGGAAAAATGACTTGTTAATTATTTTAATAAGAGAATTATATAAAAGTGTGATCTTAGTAAAATTTTCCCCTTTCGAATACCTTCCACGGTTATAAACTACTCACACAAAAATAATCAAGTTGGTACTAATGCAGTCTAAAGATGTCAATTTCAAATAGTTTTGAAAATAGGACTATTTTTCACATCAAACTTGAGTAGTCTTATAATATAAATAGTAAGTTAAATGAATGCTTTTTTAAAAGAAGTGTTACTTTATAAGCTCAAGTTTAAGTTTGTGCGTATGGAAAGTCAACCCATGAAAATGATGAGCCTGTTGTGATGCATACATTAGTATTGGTTGTAACTGGTGACAACTGCAGTTTTATATTAGTTTTAGTGCCCAGTTTATTTTTCCTCCAGTTGTGCAATACAGAATCCACACAGAAAACTCAGAGCAAATAGAAATAGCTCTCATAGTACTTTTGGCAACCTCAAGTTACTACTGATTTAAACAAATAAAATTTAAAATGGAAGTAGGAGATGTTGGGGCACCCGAGTGGCTCGGTTGGTTGAGTAGTGGATCTAGCTTAGATCATCATCTCAGGGTTTCTGAGTTTGAGCCCCACATCAGGCTCAATGCTGTCAGTGCAGAGCCCACTTTGGATCCTCTGTTCCCCTCTCTCTGCCCTCCCCAGCTTGCACATGTGTGGGTGCTCTCTCTCTAAAATAAACATAAAAAAAGGAAAGAAATGGAAGTAGGAGATTTTTGCATTAACTTTCAAGACTCAGTAACTCCTCTTATTGCTGCTTAATAACATAACAGAGGGGCACCTGGGTGGCTCTGTCGGTTAAACATCTGACTTTGACTCAGGTCATGATCTCATGGTTTGTGGGTTGGAGCCCTGCCATGGGGCTCTCTGCTCTCAGCACAGAGACTGCTTGGGATCCTCTCTCTCTCTCTGCCCCATCACCCCTCAAGAGTGCTCGCTCTCGCTCTCTCTCTGTCTCTCTCTCAAAAATAAACATTAAAAAATATAACAGATAATACTCAAAGCTGACAAATAAGCATAACAACTGCATTCCAATATTATCAATTGATAAAGAGTGAAAAAAAATCTTGTTAATTTCGACTAACAAGTGACAAAGAGCACTTATCCCCAAGAATTAACTGGAATACAGTTTAAGTTTGTCCTGTGGTTCACAGTGAGCTGAGTACAAGTTTAGATGACTGAGCATAAGGACACCTGTGGGGCTCGAATTCACAAACCCCGAGAGATTATGACCTAAGCTGAAGTTGGATGCTTAACTGACTGAGCCACTCAGGAGCCCTGGGTAAATCCATTGTAAAATCCATTGAATACAGGGGTGCCTGGGTGGCTGTCAGTTAGGCATCCAACTTCAGCTTAGGTCATTTTCTCACAGGGTTTGTGAATTCGAGCCCCACATTGGGCTCTGCACTAACAGTGTGGAGCCTCTTTGGGATATCTCTCTCCCTCTCTCTTCCTCTCTCTCTCTCTCAAACTAAGTAGATAAACTTAAAAAGATTATCATTAGGATCTTCTGCTGGAAACTCTATAGCAAAATCTTATCGCATACAATTTCACATTATGTAAATAGGGCTCAGAATAATCCTAAAAACTATTTGATACCTAAATGTCTTTAAATGACAGAGATTACATATATCACAAATGTTTTAAAGTTTCTAAATATCCTTAGAATAATTTCCATATAACCATGGAGTCTCATGATAATGTCATAATTCAAGAGACAGAACAACAATACCATGTCCTTGTATAATTTGCCATTTTGGACTACTGATCATGCAGTTCCCAGGCATTCTATTCTAAAGCAAGATCAGGAACCTCCATACACTCTGGTATTTTGCTTATACAAAGGTTTTGACTTAGATGTATTGTATCAGTAACATAATTTACTCTGATTGTTCCCAACTTCAAAAATTATCTAGATTATTTGAAAATGGCCTTCGTTGGCATGGGATATTGCAGGTTATTTCTAGCAGTATGCACTCTGGCTCCAAATTGCATCCCTGAAAATAACATCTGCATTATAGTTATCAGAGTCTTTGACATTTTTTTAAAGTAAACAACACCACCACAAATACTCTGCAAGTGTAGTTTTGTATGATGAAGGTTTGTATCATACATATTACAAAACTTAATAAATGCATATGCTGTGTTACCCTTAATAGTAATTCAAAAGAGAGGCTTCTCAGCCTTCATTGAGCAATGGAACACTGAAAGTCAAAATTCGCAAGTGAATGGCTTGCCCTTTTCTGACAGCACACCATATTTTCACACTATAACTAACACTTTGACTCATTCAACAACTGAACTGTTGACAAGGGCACCTAAACTAGTCAGAAATTTAAAAATACCAAGTACATCAAAAGCTAGAGAATATGGAAGGAAAATAACAAAATTTAGGGAAACAATGAAGTTAAAAACTCTGGGATTTTCTTAATGCTGGTATCAAATATCCCAGTTGAGTTTTCCTGTAACATTTATGTTATATATCAAATACAGTATAAATTTTCTCTAGCAAGTATATACTTTATGCTAGTTAAGTGGAAAAATTGATACTTAACACCCAGTGTTATTTTATTTTTATTTTTTATTTTTTAGTTTGTTTAATGTTTATTTTTGAGAGAGAGAGAAAGACAGACAAAGCACGAATGGGGGAGGGGTGGAGAGAGAGGGAGATAGAATCTGAGGCAGGCTTAAGGCTCTAAGCTACTAGACAGAGCCCGATGGGGGGGCTTGAACTCATGAACCGTGAGATCATGACCTGAGCCAAAGTCAGACACCCAACCGACTTAGCCACCCAGGCACCCCTATACTTAATACCCAATGTTATTTTAAAGGAAAGTTCTAAAGTCTTACACTCATTATTTTAATATTTCAATGTTTTGTAGTTACTTATTGACTTTTTAGAGGCAATCTCAATAAAGATACTGATATATATAAAAACAACAAGGAAATATTTTTCATAAACATTAAAGACACATCTGGAACCGTTCTCAGAAGTGGGACAACACTCCAGGTAGACTAGTGTTCATTAGCTAATAAGTTTTATTTTAAAACCCAGCAATTAGTCCACTTATCTCAGCTCAGCATGTGTTCTAAGAAAAAGCCCTTTTGCATTCCGAAGTCACTTGCTCTCAGACTGGTCAGCCCAGTAAAAATAAATAAATAAATAAATAAATAAATAAATAAAGCCTTGTCACATTGCTATTTATTTTGTTTATGAATTTGAGTCTTCTGCCTTGACTCCCCATATCCACCTTACCAACCCACCCTTCTAATAGCATGTCTGTTAAGAATCTCGGAGGTAGGTGGAGATCAGAAAAGTCAAATACTTCAGCACAAACAGAATATTTTAATGTTAAAAGTACTGTTAGCATAGCTGATTCAAGGAGAGTAGATGATCCTTGGAATTCATTTATGTGGAAAAGTTAAAGAATGCCCATATGTAATCATATTTTAATTATAACTTAATATATTCAGTATTGTCTTTGTAAATTATTCCATAAGAAATAAAAAGTACCTTGAAAATATTAACAGGATATATGATTTGCATCCTTGAAAGACTAGTGAATGAGGCATTGTTTGCAATTATATAAATGCATAGTTAAGGCAACTATAAAGTTGAAAGTATGTAAGGAATGGGAAAATTTTAGGAGGATGAATTTCTTTCAATCCTAGAGCTTGTATGTCACTGGGGCCCTCTCATTCTATCTGCGTGACCATGATTTTCTTGTTCAGGCCACATGTTCTGATTCTTTAAAAATTATTTTTGTAAGTGAATTTTATTCTATACAAATCATATTATTCCATTAATCTCTCTTTTAACTTTGAGACAACATGGTATAATGATTAATAGGATGAGCATTATCTGGATTTTAGACTTGTTTCCAATACATCACTGAACTGGGAGTGTCCTCATCAGTAATATAACATTGTTAATAGTCTCTGGCACATGGATTTGTTGACAGACTAGATAAGATAATGCTGTAAAAACAGTTAGCTTTGGTAGTTATTACTGTGTTGGTTTGAAATTATTAGTAAACTTAGAGTCTAATGACATACAAGAATTATCATGATTCTATATAAATGGTAAATATATTCTTTCATGGACTCTCCCAGTATAACTAGACAGAGCCTTCTTTTAAACACACATCCAATGCCACCAAAAATATCATAAACACTTCTAGAACACCCATGAAGGAGACCAACGTTTTCCTAATATCCTAAGTTACTTAGAAGGAAAGAAAAAAAATTATGTAATTATTATAAGGGATCAATGGAAAGGTATAGAATTATATGAAATTGGTAAGTAAGGCCACAAATTAGGAAGAAATTATTTCCTACCTTGCTAATCTGTGCAGCACAAAGGAAAATGTTGGAAAGAAACTCCAGAGCCAATAATTACAGATATTGGCTCTTAACTACACTTATTAAGCACTGTTTTCATTCTTTAATGAGGAGACACCGAAGACTGATACAAGATAGTGTATAGTCTTTATTTTTCATCATATGATATGTATATTCTAAGCTGCATATCACTCTCTGTATTTTGGATATAGACTCATGTCAAGGATTATTTTAGTTATCCTCTATTCAGTACAGACTCATTGAGGTTTTGCTCTCATCCATCTATCATGCTAGAAGCACCGAGAATATATCAGTAAACAAGAAAAGCTTAGGTCCTGCCCATGTAGGCACTGCAATATAAATAGAAATATACATGTTGTCTTAGTGATTACAAGTGTGTTTTATGTTAAGAAAGGAGTTAACAAATAAAGATTCTTCAGAGCAGAGCTGAAAGAGAATATAAGAGCAGCAGAGAGACTGAGCAGTATGCTAGATGCCAAAAATAGCACATGGGAATGGGTCCAGAGTGAATGGACTCCATTCTCTCCAGAGTAAATACTCCACTACAGACCTGAAGTAATTACAATATGCCTGAAGATGTGGAGAGGTTGTGGTGAGGTATGAGGAGAAGGCAGGTAACAGACCAAAGAAACAGGTTCATGGTAAAGCAAAGTAAAATTAAGGATTGCCTTACTCTGTTTGGGCTGCTGTGACAAAATACCACAGGTTGGCTGGCTTATAAACAACAGAAATTTATTTCCCACAGTTCTGGGGTGGGGAGATGAGAAGTCTGAGATGAGGGTGCCTGCACCGTTGGGTGAAAGCCCTGTTCCTAGTCACAGGCTTCTTGTATCCTTGCAAGGTAGGAGCCAGGACACTCCGTGGGGTCTTTTTTATGAAGGTATAATTGCATTCATGAGGGCTCTGCCCCCAGGACCTAAGCCCCTCCCAAGACCCATCCTTGTACTTCCATCACATTGGACATTAGAATTTCAACATCTAAATTTCGGAGGGACACACACACTGGGGTTACGTTGATTTGACAATTTTATGTCATTAAGTCAAAGGTACAGGCTGGTCTGTGTGAACCCAGCCTACCTGTTGTTAGTCAAACATTAAATAAATATTTTACTGAACACTTAATATTTCTCAAGTTACTGAGTTATACACTATGGGTACAAAAGTTTGGCAACAAACACAGACTAAGTAAATCTTTCTTTTTTGAAAAAAGCTTATTTTTTTACTTTTGAGAGAGACAGAGAGATAGAGTGCTGGTGGGCAAGGGGCAGAAAGAGAAAGACACACACAAGAAGCAGGCTGGAACCCGTGAACCACAGGATCATGACCTGAGCCAAAGTCAGACACTTAACTGACTGAGCCACCCAGGCACCTGAGGCCTAAATAAAACTAATAGAACTTACCTAATAGAACTACCACCTAGTGGTAAGAAAAATAAACTCATAATTATAATAAATAGTAATATAACTGGGAACACAGAGCCAAGACATATACTGCACTCTATGAAGTATCACAGTATCCTAAGAGCAGATATTATTTAATCTGAAAAGTAAAGAATGTGAAAAAGCCCAGGGATAAGAGGAAGCCTTTCATGGGAGAGAAGAGTATAGCTGTTGAGGAGAAAGAGCTTGATACCATTCAAGTACTAAAAATGGTTGAGATCTCACTTAATGGGAGGGTTGAGGACAAATGAGTCTGGGCTGGAGGTTAAGAGTCTGAAGGAATCACGTTTTAACTTATGTAGTTTAAGTCTAATCCTAAAGACAAGGGAAAGACATTGGAAGTTTTTCAGGTTAGAGATGTTCTAAATTTCAAGAACGTGTTGCCTTGTTGCTGCATGGAGAAAGGAGTGTAGGGGCGACAAGATCTGAAGCAGAAGACCTGGAAGAGGCTTCTCCATGACACAGTCCAAGAATGCTTATGGATAAGAGTATGGTCATGGCTGTGGATACAAAGGGGAAACTTAGAGGATTTTTAAAAGAAATTAATGTTTTTTATTTATTTCTGAGAGAGAGAGAAAGAGAGAGAGAGAGAGAGAGTCGGGGAGAGTCAGAGAGAGAGAGGGAGACATAGAATCCGAAACAGGTTCCAGGCTCTGAGCCAGCTGTCAGCACAGAGCCCGATGCCGGACTTGAACCCAAAAACTGTGAGATCATGACCTGAACCGAAGCTGGAGGCTTAACTGACTGAGCCACCCAGGCACCCTAACTTAGAGGATTATTAAGATCTATAAAAAGGACTTAGTGGCTGATGAAAAACAGCTTGTGCAAAACAGGAAGGAACCAAATTCTAATATCCAGAGTTTGGAAAAATCAGTTAGGCTTTCTACTCGCTGGTTTCACTGTAAATAAAACATATATATTTAAATACAGCATTTATACATATTAAAGTGTATTAAATAATTTGTGCTTATAATTTAAAGTTCTGGGGACAGAAAAACTTATGTACATGCAAATTTCTAAACAAGACATATCATAGTATACTTACAGTATGACATTCATAATACTCTATTCACATTAAAAAAAGAAAAAAACTAAAAAAAGCTAAAGTTCTTGTTAATAGGGGAAATGTACTGGGAATGTGACTGGGAATGTGGGTTGTAAACTATTGAGTTGCCGGGGTCAAAACTGCTAACGGGCCAAACTAATTTCAAAGGAAGTTTTTATATTATAGTAATACCAAGGATGCACTCTTAGTGTAGGACATTTCAGCATCTAATACACCACTTTCAGAACAAAATCACATTCATTTGCTTTCTTACTGTGGTGAATATAGTAAGAATATTTGCCATTTCAACTATTTTTAAGCAGATAATTCAATGGCATTATTTACATTTAGAAACAATTGTTATTTTCCATATTTTTATTTTTATAATAGAAAATTTTACATATATATACATATATATTTACACATATGTATATGTATTTACATACACACACACACACATACACAGACATACAAGGAGAAAGAGGTTTAAAGGGGAGCCTTCTCACTAACATTAAAAGAACTCCTATAATTCAATAGCCACCTTTATCTTCTAAGACAGGTTTCTTTACTTGTTTCTTAAAGGTATTGACCTAAGTCCACAAGTTTGTATATTAATGACTGAGGAACTTAAAAGATCTCTCTGGCTTCATTCTGCATTTTTAAGAAGGTGTATTTTGCCAAAAGCAGAACAAAATTCCTGACAAAATCATGGTGTGGGTGTTTGCAATGACCACACTTGGGAAATTCTAGCTAGAGAATCTTCTGCCATTAACCGCAACCAATAGTGTGGTTTTGAGCAAATGACTCAATTTCTCCATGTTTCAGTTTCTCCATGTGGAAAATGTAAGTCCTAAATCAGATAACTTTACATTTTAATTAGAGACAAAACCACTAGGGTGTATTACATACAGAACGTAAATTAAATACTCTGAGATAATTTGATATATAGTGTTTACTGAGTATACTAGATTCAATCCCCCCTTTGCTTGGGCAAAGATCTTGAGCACTGTACACCCTCACTACCCACCTCTTCCTAACTGGCTAACACCCACTGTAAATGCCTAAGGGAGTAAGATACAGGTGAACATAATTACTATTGTCATGGACTAAGGAATATGTCAATCAACGTGCTTTAAGAAATCTTCTTGGGAATTTAAATGAAGACATAGTATAGAAGTGGATGCTGATGGGTGCTGCCCAGATCCCCTTTTAAGACCTTAAGACCAAGACTCTCTTTTCTCTAGTTTCCAGGAACAGTGGTAGTTGACAATTCACAAGGCATACATTTGCCCTTTGTGGGTTAGTTCACAACCAACTAGTTCCATGCTGGCTAAAAAGGAATTGTCAAAGCCTGAATTCAGAACAAATCTGACGGTATTGACGGATACTTCTTTTGTAACTGCAATGAGATTCAAATTCCTCCTCTGCTCAATCTTACCTTCCTTACTCTACTGTAGGTTTCTTTTCCAGAAGCCCTTTCCAGCAAGTTCCGTGCACACATCTACTTCCCAGGATTTACTTCCAGGGATGCCAATCTAATCTATATATAATGTAATAGGAAACTGTTTATGAGACTGTCCACAACTGTTAAATTCAATCATAAAGCTTAAAAATATATACACTCTTTGGTTTAATTAATAAGGTTTTACACATTTTTCCTTGTTTCTTTCTCAGATCATAATAATTTATATTTCCCATCAAACCATACTGAACAGAACTCAGACTTTAATGACATGGAACATGACTGTAGGAATCATAGAGCCCATCTCGATCATGAAAAAGGACTTCCATTGAAATAGTATTAATTATAACTAAAGAATGCCTGATAAGATTTCTATTTGTAGGAGTCATGCAGAGAGTAACATTTTATTCTCACAGTTCAATACTTTTGAGGAATATTTTCTGAAAGACCAGGTGTTTCTAATGTCACAGGTAATAGAACTAGGATTAATCTAATCTTTGCTTCCAGCCTTGAATGAACTGAGATGTCTGGAAACAAATCTGGAAATGGAATTTAGCAGGCATCGCAAAGCTCCTAAAACAATTAATGCATTTACTGGGGACAAAAATCTGCCTTTTTTTTTTTTAAATCCACTCAGGATTGAAATTTAAGAATTCTATGAGTTACCAAAATAATCATTTTGAAAGACTACAGTGTGTAATAAATCTGCCTTTAATGAACTCTTGACTCCATTCTCTAACTTTTAGAGACCAAAAACAATTTAGCTGGTCTCTGTAATACTCTTTGGGAGGCTAGTTTTCCTTTGCAGCACGACGCAGGGGTTTAGACTGCGTAGGTGTCCTTTCACATTCTGCACACCCACCCCAAAGCTCTCTACTTAGTATGTAAATGAATCTGATCAAGTGACCTCATCATGTTGTGGCTTGTTTCTGCCTACAAAATGGGAGCAAGAACACTGCTCTTCCCAAAAGTTTACTGTAGGATTAAAGGGCAGTACACGTTCTTGGAATATAGTCACTGATCACTTGGTTTTATTAAATATCTTTTTAATAAAATTTTTTTCAGTTCTAGCTAAGTGGGCCAGGCTTATTATACATATAACATATTAATATATATCACATTATATATGTGGGTGCATATGTATGTATGCATATATATGTGTGTATGTCTGCATATATATAATGTATATATTTTAAAAATATTATTTATTTAAATAAGTTTAACATTCTAATNGACCTAAGCGAAAGTCGGAAAGTCGGACGCTTAACCGACTAAGCCACCCAGGCGCCCCTCAAAGAGTACTTTAAACGGGGAAGCTACAAATTCTTTTCCACAGCCCCTCCTGGGATAGATCCTACTTCCTTCCTTATTTGAGGGGAGTTCAGAAGGCTGTTCCTTATAGTAATATTAAACAGCAAGGTCTTTCAGACAACTATTTCTCATTAGGATTTTAGAAATATTATATTCCTTTTATTAGCAAGAGTATGAAATGGATACTTTGATACATTGATTTTTAACATAGAAAAGTATTTTTAATTGAGATTAATTTCCTTCACTAGGACAGAGAATAAATATAGTGAGGTTGTATCTTCTTAAATAAATGCAGCAAATGATTTGTAACAAAATATCATGGACTTTTATCATTAGTTTCTCTTTTTATTTTTAATTGCTAAACTTAGTACAATTTTCATCTAAGAAAAAAATCAACTAATAAATGCAATAAAAAAAGATATAAAACCAATGTGAAGAATTTGAAATAGTTTTAAATAAGAGATTTTCAATGAATATGTTTTTTTTTCTATTCTGACCATCTCATATTTGCTTCCCATTGAGCAAGCTGATACTTTTACATTATAGATGTATTTGAAATTAGAGCATCTGTTTGATTTGGCAAGAACTAATAATAAATCAATATGCTCTCTTACATTTATAATCATGATGTGAAAGGTCCACATTTTTAGATTTATTGAGTTATAATCTATTGATAGAATTGTACAACAGTATTTCTCATATATCATAAAATAGGAAAAAATTAAACCTCTTGTCAGTTAATGGATTGACCAATTACAACACTAAAAAAAAAAAAACCTTCATACATGTGTAGTAGTTTACTTAAAGGATTTAGGACTTGTTCTGGCTATGGCAAAAGAGTCCTGGATTGATTTCTAGTGAATAAAAACAGAAGTATGTAATACATTTCCTATGTCTCCTTACATACACACACACAAACACAAATACACATACTATTAGTTCCAGATATATATTTATATATAAAATATCTAAAATAATTTATTTATCCTCCTGGATGAATTCCTTTGTGACGTTTATGATGAAAAAGTTCCCTTTGCATGAACTTTGCTACACTGATTCTTGAGTATCAAAATGAACTGCAAGTACAAATACTTGGAATCAGATCAGTTTACAGAATAACATAGTAACTAAAACCACATACACTAGAGACAGACTGCTTGCATTCACCTTTACTATCTGTGTAACCTTTAACAAATAATTCAGTTTCTCGATTCCCTAATGTCTTCGTATGTAAAGTGGTGAAACCACAGAATCTATCTTAATTACTGTGAATATCAATTCATTACTTACATACTTAAAGTTTTCTTATCACTCAATGTTAGCGTTTATAAGTATCACATTCAATATCATGTTATTTTATTCTATCAAAGTTTGAAAAATAAAAATAGACATTTAAGTTCTCATTTTTAATATTTGACATAACCATTATATTAACAGTTTTGCTAATAGAAGAGTAATTAACAAAGACCTATATCATTTTATATTTTTGATAATGACTTTAGTAGTACTAAAATATGTATCTCTGAGTATCATTTGTTTTAATTTTAGAAAGAAAAAAATTCATAGGCTCCTTCATATCACAAAAAGTATGAACCACAAATTAATATCCCCAACCAAAATGGTTTATGGTCACTCAGTTTATGGGATTTAGTCCAAGTGCAGCATGAAATAGAACAGAAGGTTTGAGCAGTGAGTGACTAAACTTTATAGTATATTCTGAATTAATTTTGTCATTTAGCTAAGAGACACAGTTATCAAAGCACATTGATCAAAAAAATGTCAAAACTTAAATAAGGATGATTTTGGCATTATTGCTGAATGGTGGTCCCTTGAATACGTCTTTATCCTAATCCCTGGAACCTGTTAATATTACTTTTCTGGCAAAAGAATGAATTTTACTTGATATGGCAAAAGATGTAATTACGTTAAAGATCTTGAGAAGGCATTTTATTCTGGATTATCTAGGTGGGTCCTAAATACAATGACTTTCATTTTATAAAAAAAAAAGGGGGGGCAGAGTAAATTTTCGAGAGGAAGAGGAGAGGCAGTGTGGACGTGGAGGCAAGAGCTTTTGGTGATGTGGCCACAAGATAAGAACCACCCGCAGCCGACAGGAGCTGGTAGATCAAGGATGGCCTCTCAGTGCCTATAGAGGGAGCATGGCTCTGCTGAAGCCATGAGTCCAGGCTTCTGGCCTCCAGAACTGTGAAAGAATGTTTCTGTTGTTTTAGGGCACTTGGTTGGTGGTAATTTGTCACAGGAGCCTCAGAAAAACTATTAAACTATCTTCAACAACATTGATTCCTGTACAAAATGTACAAAAATGCTGATTTGAAGGGGCACACGCACCCTAAAGTTTATAGCAGCATTATTGACGCTGGCCAAAGTATGGAAAGAGCCCAAATGTCCATCAACTGAAGAATGGATAAAGAAGGATTGCAAGTAGAAAACTGTTCACAAGCAAAGCCGGTTCTGGTGACCAATACTAGTGCTAATTACTGATTTATATTGGCTCCATTGTTTCTTTGTAGTTTGTTTCTGTTTTAAATTCTGAGACCTCAAACTTGCACTCAAATTCTGTTTGAAAAGTAGTTTTAATTATAGTCAAACTTTATAATCAGATGAAATTTGTTTTTTCCCATAAATCGATATCCTCAATTGAACAGTCATTACAAATTGTGATTGATTAGCAGTCACTATTTAGAAAAATTTTAATGACACTCTTATGGAATCATTTTTAAAAGTCTTATCATCCAATTAGTATATTGCCACATTAGAGAGACTAATTTATCACTATAATTTTCCATAAGATAATATTTTTGAAATATATTGTTGGGAAGATAGAAATTATATTCTAAGTATCTTCAAAACAAAGTTTTTTTGGCAAATAAAATAACAATACATAAAAGCATTAATTTTTTAGTTTATTTATTTATTTATTTTTAGAGAGAGAGAGAAAGAGAGCCCAAGTGCGAAGGGGCAAAGAGTGGGGAGAGAGAGAGAATCCCAAGCAGGCTCCACACCACCAGTGCAGAGCCAGATGGGGGGCTGGAACTCACGAATAGTGAGATCATGATCTGAACTAAATTTAGAAGCTTAACTGATGGAGTCACCCAGATGCCCATAAGGCATAATTTTCTAAAATCTGTTAAAATAGTTTGCATAAAAATAAAATAAATGAAAGAAGGGGAGGTGTGAGATATTTTATAGTAAGGGCACAATTTTTAAAATTTGAATCCCTTTTAGTTAATATAGTGCTTGGTGATTTCCAGACTGCTGGAAACTATTTGTCATATTGTTGAGCTAAAAGAAAAACGCTGAAAGTGGACATGATCGGAGTATATGAAGTGAATACAGTAAGATGGTAGGCACACATTTTTCATAAAGGAGTCTGTATTGAAGCTAGATAGTGGAAAGTTTAGGAAAGAGGGAATATTAATCTTTACAAAACTTAGCAACATAATAAAACTTAAAATCCATCAAATTTCTTCAATCATAAAATAGCTACACTTTTTATCTGAGATGAGATCAGGAAGGAATGATTACTTAACAGTCTATTCCCTGGTGGCCAAATCAGGTAGAGGTCTGTTTAGAGTAGACCATTGGCCTGGTCCAGTGATGATTAGTCTAATTGAATATGAGCAAATGCATTTTTTCTTTTATCCACATGCAGTTAACTTACAGAGCTCTCTTATGTATCAGGTGTGAGGTTGCTAACTGCCCTATGGAAGCGGCAAGGTAGTAAGAATGACTGATAGGTAAATAAAGAGTTAGCTGTAAATCAAAGTGCAAGATGTAAAGGCTAGCAAGCCTCTAAATCAGCCAGGCAGACATGGCGCACAAACATTATTCACTGTTCATCACACACTAAGTTCATCAATTTGTATTGTTTAGCCTGAGTCTGAAGGAAGTATAGTGCATAGTGCAGAATATAGGCTTTGAGGTCCAATTTTTAGTTTTCAATGATTTAAGATTTACACATGATTTGAGATTACTTTAATACTGTAAGGGGTTTCTTCTGGTTTTAAATCCTTCCAGCAGCTGGAAGATGTGTCCTCAGACCAGCTTAATGGCTGGGGATTCTTTTACCCATAAGGTGAATATAAGAATCATACCACTTATTTAGCTGAGTCATTTAATTGACTGAGAATGTGGAGATGAAGCACAAGAGTCTACCTGTCACATGGCAGGTCCTTGTTGCAGGTTGGGCTCTAAGAAAGCCAGCTCTGAGACAGATTAGCAGTTAGGAAGCAAATTAGGAAATGCTTTTAGGATGAATACCTGTGGAGAAGCAAAAGAAGCATAGGATGGGTAGGAGGCAGAGAAAGGCCTCAGCCTACCTCACTGGTGGAGTTGCTATTTAGTACCCCAACATAAGCAAGTGACCAGGGGCCGGCTGCTTCTCTGATGTAGATACACCATCCCATTGGGCCAGATGGGTCTCTTACCACCAGAAATTCCCAGACTAGGCTGATGGCCACGAGGTGTTGATGGCAACCTTCTCAGCAGCTGGGGAGTCGTTCCTGAAGTCCTTGAGGGAAGATCTTGGAAGCTCCACACAGGACCCACTGCAGAATTCAATGGATGTTAATTATTGAGTATTAGGTATTGCTACTATTGGATCAGTTTAAGTGGACTTCAATTAGATGAGAGTGAGTTTGGGATGCTTGGTTGGCTCAGTCAGGTGTTGGACTTTGGCTCAGGTCATGATCTCACAGTCCGTGAGTTCAAGTCCCAAGTCGGGGTCTGTGCTGACACCTCAAAGCCTGAAGCCTAGTTCAGATTCTGTGTATGCCTCTCTCTCTCTGCCCCACCCCCACTCATTCTCTCTCTCTCTCTCTCTCAAAAATAAATAACAATTAATTTTTTAAAAGAAGGGTGAGTTAAAATGATGATAGAGATGCAGGAGTGCTCAGATTTTACCAATAACACCAGCAACTAGAGATGTTAAAAAGAAGTCCTGAAAACATTGATCCACTTTGACTCAACAATTACATTCCTACAAATACATCCTGAAGAAATAATAGGGAGGCACAAAAATCTTTAACTTTAAGATTGCTTATAAAAGCATTATAGTAGAAATCAAAGATGAAACAAGTTAAATGTCTAATAGTAGTGAATGCATAAATGGTACATCCACTATTGAATATATTATGGTAAATTCATGATTGGAATACTCTCTGGTCACTAAGACAATACATTTACCAAATGTTTATTGACATGAGAACAGGTTCATGCAAAATGGAGGGAATAAAGCAGTTCACAAAGTCTATATACTACATAATATTTCTTTATGCACACACACAAAGATTTATTCAAATGTGTCAATGATGACTATCCCTGAAAATTGGGGTAATGGGAAATTACATTTTCTTAGTTTTACTGATTTGCGTTTTATTTTCTTTTCCTGTATTATTAAACATAGTATTTACATGACAGCGTATTTATAATGTATACATATAAGTCCACAGAAAAATGATAAAAGGAAAACACACTCACCTCCACACCAATAAAATAATATAATGTGACATATTCTATATACTATACTACACTAGGATAATATTTATTATAATATAAAACAAAATTCATATAACCTCAGTACACTTAAAGTGCCGAGATCATCTCATCAAAATAAGAATTAGGAACATGGTAGACCGCAGACAAAAATTTAAGAAAGCTCTTAGATCAGTTCAGAGCAATTTGAAGGTTATAACTTTGGATTGTTCAAATTTAGAGGCAGTAGGGTCTGATGTTAAGACTGCAGGCTCCTAAGTAACTTTTAGTTTTAGATTTTATTCCCTTCCAAACTGAGAGGATATTCCATAAGTGCTCTGACTAGCGCAAGTATATAAAGAAAATAGCATTCTTTACTACGGATGCTCTATTGCTATTCACACAGTGTAAATTTGTATCCAGATGTTGGTATCTGGTACTCATACAAGATTCTGTTTTGTTTTATGTTTTGCAATTAAGCTGTTTTATTTCTGCAATTTAGTTTTTCAAACTAAGTATTCAACTTTGCATTCACATTTATTAATTGTCATTTTACTAGGCTTAACAGTCAACTAGAAAGATAATTGTTTTTTTAATAGTATCTAGTATATCCTTGATTGTTTGATAGACTGATTGATTGACTGATTATCTAAGCTCTTTGCAATTTGAAGATTTTACAAATCAGGTTCTGATAAAAGGTCATGCCAGAGCGTTGGAGGTCACATGGAGCATGTTTCTACTATCTGCTCTTTAACATCCTGATGCTCATCAACCCCCACTCTCTCAGCTTCACAAGGTTTCAGCTACAGAGGGAGCTGAGTCTCTCTCTGGGAATCGCCTTTGTCTAAAGGAGTTGCCATTCCCAAGGTTACAACTCTCCTCCAGAGCAGCCCACCTATGACTGGTTGAAGTGGTTTAAGAAGCCCTGACCCCTTTGTCTCAATTCAGACCAACCCTGAACAACCATCTTAGCCCAGAGCTCCCTGTGAAAATAGGGAGAGGCCTTGAATGCAACTGTAACCCAGGAAGCTCTACTGCCTCCTCTACTCAACCTTACTACCCTTACTCCTTGCCGCCATCATTCCCCCTAAACAATCTGGAAAATCACCGTTACTGAAATCTGTCTCAGAATACTTCCCAGATGGTCTAAGCTAAGACAACTCTGACTATCCAGCTACTCAAAGCCTTACATTTTTCACTTATAAAGGTAATATTATAGTCTTTAATTACTTCACTCAAATATTTCAATAAAATTAAGATATAAGATTTGTATAGTATCTCTCAGAACTTCTTGTTTAATAACTCCATTACATGGTTCATTTAGCATGGCTTGTTCTTACTCAAGCCTTGCTATTGCCTAAAATCATAATTTCCTCTCTCAAAAGTGTACAGCACCTTTGCATCACCAACAACATGCTTTCCAGGGTATAGTTAATGGGATTTTTTTTCTGAATATCAACAAAGCATTTGCATTGGTAGCTGGCAACCGTACCATTTTTTATGAGTCTCAGAAATCACCCAAACTAATTCTGCAACCAGAAGCTACTAGAACTGCCAGTCTATTATTACTACTCTTTAAATTCTACAATACTACCAGATGTCAAATATTTTTTAGAGCATTCATTTGCCAGACCTTTTTTTGAGAGCTTTATATGAATTTTGAATTTACTTCTCCAACAATTCATGAGGCCACAGTCATAGTCTCCATTTTGGAATTGAGAAAACCAAAGCACATAAAGGTTAAATTGCTGGAGTCCCGCTCCAGCTGGTCCAGGGGTCCCTGAAGGATGGATGGCGTCGGCCTGAAGGAATGGACACAGACAGCTCGAGTAAACCAGTCTGGACAGTTTATTGATTCTTCAGCAAGCTTATATATGCTTTCTACTTCCTATATGTTTGTGTCAAGCTTCTGTTCTTATTCTCAGAATGTTTTCCAGGGAATTCATCCGTGAGGAAACTTTCTGGTTACTTCCTTGAGTTTCTGCTCTTTTACTTTTAGATTTAATCTTTAATGTTACTATTTCTATGCCTAACAAGCTAAAGGGATACTTCTGTTTTCTATCGCTAGTTTCATTTGTTATAGCTGAGACAGGTAGAGCCTCTTCTTTAGAAAAATTGAACTATTAGTTCTTAGTATCTACCCTTACTGTAACCTTTTACAGGGACATGTTTTCTTTAAAGTGCCTTTAATGATCAACTAACTGCTAAGTCATAGGGAAATGCCAAGTAAGAAAAATAAGCTGATTGAGTAGCAGAAGAGATATCAGTCGCTTCACTTTCAGAGAACCACTGCGTGGTCCTCTCTTGTCGACCCCCTGGGCTGTGCCACCAGGTGGGTGATGAAGTTCAGCTCCTGGCATTAAATTACTTATCCAAGGTCTTACATCTACAAATTGTGTGCCTGGGATTTCAGTCTGTAATCTTGACCACCAGTGCAACTTTGTCACAAATTTCTTCACGTTTATTGATGTCCATCTGGACTCAAAATGTGGCACTTTGGAAAGCAAATAGGTGTTCCCTTTTTTAGAAGCTTAAGCATATTAAATTGCCCATTCTTTTGAAATTCCCAAGCCAGTAGCTGGCCTTAAGAGTATAATGACTAGTCAGCCCTGTCTTCTATTTTCCCCTTCTTTATTCTAGTCTAGCTGCTGGGAGCCGCACTAGCCTCGCTGGATGACAGTCACAGTGAGGAAATGGCAGCACTTGTACAGCTCCTGCCATGAGAAGCCAAAACTGGTATCTCCTTCTGCTACTACTGGCTCAGGTTGGAAATGAGCCTGTGGGTATTGACCAGGCCTCACAATATTCCAGATCAAACCAATATTCCCCACACAGATTCCTCATAAAGAAAAGCATATTCCTGCCATTGAGATTTCAGATGAAAACATTGTTGATGATTGTCAAAACACTCTTCCTATGGGCCTTGCAGATCCAGGACTTACATAATAAAAGGGGCTAAGAACATAAGAGTTACAATTGAGCCTGCCCCTGAGACAAAGAACCTAATTTAGAGTTAAGGACAGATATCCACCCCCACTCAATTGTTTCTGCTTGGAGCACTAACCCCCAAGGCATCTTTGTTGATCAGTATTCTGAGTGACTTACTCTGGCCTTGAATATGCTGATTGCACCCTGTGAAGGAACCTATTGAGGAGCTGTTTCTTTTGTGATTATGGTAGCAAACATTGTGTTTCCTGATAGACCTGTTTTTCTTAATATTTCTCCTTAAACAAACCAGCTATTGACCCCTGCTCACAAAGAACTAACTTCACCCTTTTTATGCTAAAAACATTGTCTTGTATGCTAAAGATACCTTCCTTCCCCATAGGATAAGCATCTAAATCACCTACCTCAATCACTATTGATAAAGGTTATGCAGGAGTCTTCTACAAATCTATGTTCTGGGAATTCTTACATATCAAAGAAGTTTGTCATCAGAAATCATTGTCTAACGCAAATGCCACTTCTGTGCCGTCCCCCAAACACTTAATTATAAAATAAAGTTGAGCCCCAGTCAGAGCAGAGATGCCTGCCTGGTGACCAGAAAGATTCTCGTGGCTTCTTATCCCTCCCTCGCCGACACCGTCCATCCTTCAGGGACCCCTGGACCCAGGCCACAGCCGGCCTTGGACACACTGCACATGTTTTTGCTTGAGAATTTGATTTTTTTCTGTTCTTTTTTTTTGTTTTCCTATCTGGAATAGTCTTAGCTAAGATATCACTATGAGTCAACGTACTTCATATCAGTATTTATCCAATGGTCACCTTCCTAGTGAAACTTAGTTCAGCCTTTCAAAAATTCTCCCTTGGAATCTGTTCCCAGCACTCCCTTTCTCTAATTTATTTTTCTTCCTAGATATATCATCACCATTTTTTAAATTTTTTGTTTTGTTTTTGTCTATAGTCTAGCAATAGGTTTTAAACTCTATGCTTGTCAATTTAACCCGGCATTGCATCTCCAGGAATTAAATAGTGCTTTACATAAACGAATACTCAATAAATATTTGCCTAAAAATGCATAAATGGGGAGGAAATAAAGTAATTGGTCTAAAATCGTTTAGTGACAGATCAATTTTATTTGTTTATTTTTTATGTTTATTTATTTGTTTTTGAGAGAGAGCATGCATGAGTAGGGGAGGGGCAGAGAGAGAGAGAGGGAGAGAGAGGGAGAAAGAAAATCCCAAGCAGGCTCCACACTGTCAGCATAGAGCCCTATGGAAGGCTCGATCCCACAAACCATGAGATCATGACCTGAGCTGAAATCAAAAGGTAGTTGCTCAACCAACTGAGCAATCCAGGTGCTCCCATAGTGACAGATCACCTGTAAAAGAAAATGCATGAAATAGAATTCAACAAGAATACACTTGAGTGCATATTTTCTAAGAAACAAAAACCACTAGTGTTTACTTGGCACTTATTTTATGTGAGGCAGTATTTTAGATGTTAGGCGAGCCACAATGAAGAAAGTAGGTAAAGTCCCTGCTTTCATAGTGGTAACGGTTTAGCTCGCTTTCCTGCACTGTGTTTGTATCACTGTGCTGTCTGAACAGTTTTGGGGAATGGGAATGAAGTAGATAATATACAGACATCATTGCAAAAGAAAATCTGTTTTGTGGCTAATTTTTCTTTGAAAATATTTCTTCTTAGAAATAGGTTTGGTACAGGGAACCTGTATTATCAGTTATTTTCAGGACATAAACAATAATATTTACTGACCATCTAAACTGCACAAATTGAAAAGAAAACAATTGTATTATGGATGCTTTATTAGCATTTGAGAGTGGCTCCAATTCTGAGAACATTTCCCTTCTGTCTCATGATAAAGTATAACATTAAATGAAGCATTTACTACATATATGTAATATATTACTATTTTATCTCAAACTGACAATATTAAATGGAGGAGGTTTAGAGGAATATGCATGCTGATGAAATGAACATTTCAAAGGAAATATTTTTAAAAATTATTATTTTAGCTAGCAATATCTTCATATTTGCATAAACTTAGCATAATAGCTTAATTTAAAAATGTCTTGCATTTTTCACCCCATTTAACAAATTCTCATATTTTTAAAGGGTAGTGTGGTGAATTAATGTGGGAATATTTGCATTATCTTATAAATAACATAAGCATTGTTAAACAGAGGAAATAAGCCAAGTTCTTTAAAGATTTTGCACATATCTATTAATCATTTGATTATGTGTCTTTTCATGCTTTTGCTACATTGTTTCTTTATACTTGTAGAAAATGATTCCTACATGAATACATAGTGAATTATTGCTGCCAAAAATAAAATATGAATTTCCTTAACCTAATGTTTTTATTAGCGTATTTTAATAACACTTAAAAAATTTTAAAGCTTTAAGAATGTACTCTGATTTTACTATATTTAATAAAATAGATGCATACCATTACATATATACATATATTTTACATACCCATACACTGGGGATCACTGAGTTGAATGAAAACTGCAATAGAAATCAT
>NW_027532163.1:73008-97204 GCF_008692635.1 Crocuta crocuta
TAAAAAAAATTATATTTTTATAATTATATAGACATATATATGTCAATATAATATAATTATAGTATATAGACATAATAATATGAGAAACAGTTTGTATTGAAAATGAGCCATAAACTGTTTAAATATAATTTTTCAGTATCATACAAAAGGTGAAATTAATTATGGCTAATATCATAGAGTAATATCGCAGAAAATAACCATACATTAAATTGTTGTATATTATGAGTAATTTGGAGAGAATTGCCACTGTCCAAAGAAGCTTGCAATTTAAGTAGACAAAACTTAAGACTGACACAATAATTCTAGAAATACAAGAGACAAGAAGTCATCTGATTGATTCATGCACAGCTATTAAACGTTACATGAGTTAACGAAACTGATGGTACTTTCTTATGATTCCAGTGTAGATTTGAAGTTCATTAGCAAAAGTAGTGCACAGTGAACAGTGGTGAAATATTAGCATATAGTTGATAAACAGATATGTTTACATTTTGAAAATGAATTTTAACTTGGAACAAGTAACTTAACATCTGCAAACATTGCAAAGTGAGAATTATTATTACAACCTTGTAGTTTTCCTGTGACTTAAAAAAAATTACATTTATTTATTTTTGAGAGACAGAAAGAGACAGAGCACAAGTGGAAGAGGGGCAGAGAGAGAAGGAGACAACAGAATCCGGAGTAGGCTCGGATTGATGCAGGGCTCAAACTCACAAACTGTGAGGTCATGACCTGAGGCAAAGTCAGACGCTTAACCAACTAAGCCACCCAGGCACCCTTGTTTTCCTGTGATATTAAATTAAGTAATGCATATGAGTGTACCTAACACAGACCCTGATAAAGATTAAATACTTACTAAATGTATCATTACATCCACTGGATGAGTAATGTGGGAGCCCGGCAGTGACCACAAGAAAGCGTGGTTAGGGACGCAGAGATGTGCCTGCACACGGAACTCTCTGCCTGGACAAATCATGCCTGCAAAAAGGATGTTCTGCCAAGGGGCCTGCACACAATATCCAAGGTTAATGATCTGCTCACACACGAGGGAACATGCCCTCCTTAGAAATAAGGAGGAGGCTGGAATTGTGAGCAGGCCTCTTTGTAAACATGTTGTGGTCGCTTCTTCCCTTTGCTCCCCCCTGTCCTTGGAATGTGTTTGGCTTCTTGCCCTTATTTGGTAAAGGAATGCATCTTGTAGATTTCAGTTTGTATCCAGTTACGGGGGGGTATAATATAAACTGCAAGAGGGGCTTGCATAGAATTGTTCCTCCGGCCGGAGTTGTGTCTGTGTCTGTCTTTTGTGTGTGTCTTGTCTTTGTGTCATTTCGTCCGCAACAAATAAGAATTCCTTTTCTTGCCCCTTGTATGGAAAAGCACTGAAGTATACATCCTACACTACTCCTCAAAGTCTCCCCCACCTTGGATTAATAAATTCCAGTTGAAAACAGTGGGAACATGCTTGCTAATGCACACTTTACTGGCTACCTTCCGTTTTGTCTCATTTCTCATTCTTTACTATTGTTTCATTGACCATGTCCCAAATAGTGCATAAGGATCTCTGTTTCAAAGCCTTCTGCTGATAAGCAAAATAACAAAAAAAAAAAAAGGAAATATAGCTTTAATCAATGCCATATAGATGATAAGATGGACTCTATTTAATGCAGAGCATAAAATAATTTTGTATATGGGGTGATGTATTATGAGTAACTTTATAGAAGGTCAATCTTATAAAGTTCTATAGAGTTAGACTGCAGATGGAGTGAAAATATGAAATGCTACAGAAAGGAAAACCACTTAGGAATTCATTACAATTAGGTAAAATTATTAAGATAAGGATTTGAGTCTAACTTAAAGTAACAAGAATAATGAAAGGATAAATAAGTAAAAGGAAATAAGGAACACCTGAGTGCCTCAGTCAGTTGGGCATTTAACTTCAGCTCACGTCAGGATCTTGTAGTTCACAAATTCGAGCCCCACATCAGGCTCTGTGCTGACAGCTCAGAGCCTGGAGCCTGCTTCAGATTCTGTGTCTCCCTCTCTCTGTTCCTCCCCTGCTTGTACTGTGTTTCCTCTCCCTCTCTATCAAAAATAAATAAAACTGTGTTTCTCTCTCCCTTTCTATCAAAAATAAATGAACATTAAAAATATTTTTAAATGAAAAATAAATTTATTTTTATTTAAAAAATAAACAGCTAATACAAAATAACTAAAATATTAGTGGTAAGGTTAGGGGTCAGGCAATAGTTACCATTCACACATTGAATAAATTAATATATGTTTAGAAAATGACAGAAGAGAGCAGAGGAGTCATCTTTTGTGATGACTTACGTGTATGAATTATTTATTTCTAACCAAAGTGAAGGATATTTTTTACTGAACTAAAAGAATGGAAGAAAGAAAAAAGCACACAAGCATACAAATTTTCAAAATTACATACAAGAGCAGGAAATTAATGGGTGTAGAACTTGTCAGTCACATGTTCACCTACAATAAATTACTTTGCCTTTATTCTGATACATCGTTTGAGTTTTTAGTCTTCCTCCATTCATTAACTGCTTGTATGCACTTCTGTTCAAATACGTGTTGTTGTTTCTAAGTCAGTAAGCTATGGTACTAAGTACACTAAAAGGCACAGATAAGTTAGTTATAATTATATCAGGATAAAGAAGAAAGATAAAAACAAATATTGTGAGAGTTGAATATTGGTCCATATATCTGATTTTGGCCAAAACTGATATTCATATATAGGAGACACAGAAGCACACATTAACCATCGGGCATACATAATTTTGGCGACACAGTGGATTTCTTCAAAATGTCTCTCAAAATGAGAGAGAGCAATACAAAGTTTGAAACTCAGTTGTTAACAGTTAATTCCCTAGGTTATTATTTTTGGACCTTAATGTTTAAAACCCTAATACCCTATTGTGAGTGTACATGCCGTCAACTGCTGGACTGTGCAGGTGGAGGGAAGACGGGACCAGAAATGGTGCTGTCAATTCCATTCTAGACAAACTAACATAGGAAGATCATCTGAAGTCCAACAGCAGGGTTCTTTAAAGTTAAACAGCTGCATGGGGGAGGGCACTTGTTGGGATGAGCACTGGGTGTTATATGGAAACCAAGTTGACAATAAACTATGAAAGAAAAAAAAGCAACAACAACAACAACAAAAGCTGCAATAGAATGAGACAAATAGAGCAGCACGTGGCAGGGGAAGAGCTCACGCTTATGGAAGAGACATAAAGGTTGCCGGAACTTTTTGGAACAAAAAAAGTAAAGAGCAAATGAAAAGGTAGAAAAATAATATCTCAATACCTCCCTGTGTCTCAGAACTGATAGCTTTTTTTTTTCTTTCTTATGTGAAGAGAAGTGTTTTCTATATTTTGTGCATTCTCTGAAAGTCGAAGAAGGACTCCCTGTTTCCCCTTTCTAGGCCACTTTTTATCTCCTGCTTCCAAGCAAATTTACCTTATGCCACTGAAACTGTAAATGATCAGTGATACTTTCTTTACATTGTTAATAAGAAATTAAAAAGAAGAGAAAGATAAAAGAGTGCTGGGAGTAAGAAGGATAAAGCAAGGTAAGAGAAAAAGGGGACGAAGAAAGAAGGCTGTTGAGGACCAGGGGGGAAGGATAGGCAGCAAAAGACAACTTTTGACAACATTTTGGTAGCTAAAGTAGAGAATATAGGATGTAGCAGAGACATTAGAATTCTTTAAATTGACCACTTCACTTTAGAAGAGGAGACAGAAGACCTGAGATGTTAACTGTTGTGGTTGATATCCGTGAGTTGATTCATTAGCATTTATTTAGTGCTTCACACATGTCAGAGAGCACAATGATAGGTATTAGGAAATAGAAAATAAAACAAGCAAAACTAAAATAAAAAAATAAAATAAAAACAAAAACAGCAAGCCAGATCAAACAGAAAACCTTATTTCTTCAGACTAAAATAAAATAGAATAATTTGGATGAGTATATAACGTATTAACAAAATCAGGAAACATTTTGAAGGCATATTAAAGAAGAGTCCAAAATGGACTCACTTGTGCTAAGCCCCACATCAGTGAACCAAGACTTAATACCTAACTTAATTGCAATGTTAGCCTCTCCCAGGAATGTAAAACCTTGACCAGTGAATCTATAATTACCTGGTCAGCACTAGTAATCTTCACAACAGACCCCTTCCATCTAAAAAACGGAGGTGACTGTGGCTAAAGCATTCCACTCTTTTCCTCTCCTTACTGACTACAAAAGCCTTCCATTTTGTACAGGTCTGTAGAGCTCCTTTCTATATGCTGGATGAAATGCTGTCCAATTCATGAATTGTTGAATAAAACCAATGAAGGGTACAAATTTATTCATTCAAATTTTGTTGTTTAATAGGAGATACTCTTGATAATTAAATCAGAATAAGAAGTTGCTGATCATGGCAGGCTCAGACAACCCAGGGCATCTAATCACCCCAAGTATAATGGAATGAGTGCTAATTTATAAGTGGAAATGCATATAAATCCTCCTCTAAATGCAATACTACTTATCTGGGAAACTTTTAGAAAATTAGTAAAACCTTGATTTGTGAGCATAATTTGTTTTGGAAACATGCTTACTATCCAAAGCACATGTATATCAAAACAAATTTCAAGAACCATTGGCTCAGTTTTGATCATAATGAATTGACATAGACAATAGAAAACGTAAGTATGTAGTATATTACTGGAAGTTATAAGTGTAATAACAAAACATGAAAGCATGCGAATAAAAACTGATTCAAATAAATATTCTAAAAATGTGTTTTGGGGTGTGTGTGGGTGGCTCAGTCAGTTAAGTGTCTGACTTTGCCTCAGGTTATGATCTCACAGTTTATGAGTTTGAGTCTCACATCAGGCTCTCTGCTGTCAGCATAGAGCTCGCTTCAGATCCTCTGTCTCCCTCTCTCTCTTCCCTCCTCCACTTGGTCTCTCTCTTTCAAAAATAAACAGTAAAAAAAAAATGTAGTTTGGGAAGACCTCTTTGAAGAGGAGACATTTATGCCAAGAACTTAAATGAAGATGCATATTGACATGAGTGTTAAAATTAAGATTTACCAGACTTTTTAAGCCCAAGAATCCCATCTTAATTTCTCTTAATTATGAAATGTATGGATTTTGTCATCATTGTACTATTTTTAAATAAACTCATCTTTTACAATCCTTGATTTTTAAACTAAAATATCAACAGTGAAAATCTTTTTGAAATTCTTCTCTTATAAATGATGTCAAACTTTAGAAAGAGTAAGTTGAAATTTAAGTTAACACAGTGGTAAGTTGCTGATAATGTTGGTCTACTTCCTTAATATCTTACATTAATTGGAGTATGTTCTAATATTGTCCATAATATACATACAAATAATGGTGTATTTTTAGATATGCCATTTTCTTTTTAAGGAGTACTTAATGGTGACAAGTTTCTGTTTTATTGTGTGCATGTGTATGTAGGAATTAAATTATCAAATATCAGGGCTATTGTAAATTATTAGAATTATGTATATTATTAATAATACAGAAGTATTCTATAAAAGTAAAACATTTGTAATTATGTGTGTTTTAATTAAATCATAATAATTTATTAAATAAATAACAATATAAAACTGGATGTTATTAAATATATAATTTATTATAACCATATAACCAATAACTATTGTTATATGTTATTGTATAATTACAATAGTAATTATATTTTTTAAATTTATTTTTTTCTGTTTTCTTTTTTTTAATATATAACTTATTATCAAGTTAGCTAACATACAGTGTGTATACAATATGCTCTTGGTTTGGGGGGTAGTTTCCCATGATTCATCACTTACATACAACACCCAGTGCTCATCCCAACAAGTGTCCTCCTCAATACCTGTCACCCATTTCCCGTCCCCGCCATCAACCCTCAGTTTGTTCTGTGTATTTAAGAGCCTCTTCCAGTTTGCCTCCTTCTCTATTTGAAACTATTTTTTCCCTTACCTTCCCCCATGGCCTTCTGTTAAGTTTCTAAAGTTCCACATATAAGTGAAAACATATATCTTCTTTCTCTGACTGATTTCACTTAGCATAATAACCTTCCAGTTCCATCCACATTGCTGCAAATGGCATGATTTCATTCTTTCTCATTGCCAAGTAGTATTCCATTGTATATATAAAACACATCTTCTTTATCCATTCATCAGTTTTAAATTTTTAATTTTCAAATAAATTTTATTTTTATTTTCTAATGTTTATTTTGGAGAGAGAAAGAGATTGTGCACATATAAGCAGGGTAGGAGGAGAGAGAGAAGGGGACAGAGGATCTGAAATGGGCTCTGTGCTGATAGCAGAGAGCCCAATACAGGGCTTGAAGTCATGAACTGAGAGATCATTACTTGAGGTTGAAGTAAGGCACTTAACTGACTTAGCTGCACAGGTGCCCCTAAATATTTTTTAATGTGTTCAAAGGCTTTATTGTTTGAAATACTGAAAACTTATCATTGAGTATATAAAAAAGGCAAATGAGGGTAAAAAAATAATAGATTCTTAAGTACTAGGTAGTATACAAATCGCATGTTGCCATAGTAACCCAGGGTATCAGAGAGACTGAAATATATTACTGAATGGCAAACATAGTTTCAATACATATGTTTAGGATTTTTGTTATAAGTGTTGATATTTTATAGATTCAACTACAATCTCATTCATGTCTTATCTAATGTGTAATACAGATGACTGATAATTAACCAAATATGTTACTGTAATATAATCTCTATCAATATCCCAATGGTATTTTTTATAGGAGTGGGAAAAAATACTCCTAAAACTTATATAGAACCACAGAAGACCCTGATTATCAAAGAAACACATAATTTCAAAATGTATGAAATAACAGTGAATATTTTATGACTACCATAAATCCAGAATTCATCACGTATTAAATAATCATTCTAAAAATTACATTGGTACAGTGATTTTTAAAACAGAACGTCTCATGTTCAGCTCTTAAATCACCTTTATATGGGCCCGTTACACTGTTGTACAGTTTCCAGAGAAATGATAACTTCTCCCTTTCCTTCTTGTTTTTCAGTCAAGGATATATTTGAAATGCGTATCTTAAACTATCAAGAGTTCTTCAGGTAAACAGCCCATTTAAACTGAAACATACAAACAGAAATAATTATCATGGGCCTCCTGTCTTAAAAGAAAATAAATTACAACGTATATGAAATTATGTAATTCTAAGGATATCTTTAAGTATAATTTTGGCACTTCAAACGTTAAATAATGGTTCAGTTTTGAATTTCTCATAAACCCTTGGTTAAGCTACTTAAACTATGTTCATGTAACCAAAATAACAATTATAATAGATAACAAACAGTCTTCCTTCTAATGATTGTTAGTTTGTGCTGGCATTGTTTGAAGAGCAGTATTTTGTTAATATTTCCAAATAACCCAAAGGAATGCCAAATAAATGCAAGGTATTCTGTTTATCACTATGTTTTCTCTCTCATAAGGGCTAAGTTCCCTGTGAGAACAAAACTCTTTTGAAAACTATAATTTCAGTATTATTGAAAAAACTCATATTGATTCTAGATACCTGTGATTTTAAATCAATGTGATACATGCTTTGGGAGCAGGAAAAGAAGCATATCTTCCCTCCAAGGTCCTGAGGGTGATTATAATTGTGAAAATGACAAAAAGCAGAACTCATTGTCCTCGATGAACATACCAGTAATTTGCTGTATGACAATCTGTTTTTGAACCACTTGTTTGGGATAGTGTGACTGAACAGTATTGCATTTGTACATGAATGGAATTTTATTAACTTGTATTCTCCACCCCCCATATTCACAAACAAATGATAGAGAAAATATTGAATCAATCAGTGGTTATGGATTATCTCATTTATATTGCATTAATGGATTTTACAAAAACATATCATTCTGATACTCTTTGCAATTAAATCTTGATAAATGCTCTATCCTTGGCCACACTCTGGAAAAAAAAATCACCAAATTATTGTCAGAGAAGTTATTGGTATTTACTCATACTAGCTTTGCTTTGCAATGGTAGCTGAAATGCCAATGTTTGCCAATTTATTAGCTATAAAGTCTTAGGTAATGTCCTAAAATTTAAGTTTCATAACATGTAAAATGGCTAACTTATTTGTCCTCAACTACCCAAATAGGTCCTCATGGATCGTTCATCTTTATCTCAGAATTAGAGAATCTTTCCTTTCAATTTAATTAAATATAATTTAAAAAATAGCACAGCCATTTTTAGGTTTACCAAATTTTCTATAATAGGTTATTAAACATGGGTAATTTGGAGGAAAGGCAAAACAGTTGTTTCATCTGGATTATTTATCTCTGTTCAAGAAATGTGCCATTAACACTTTAAAATAATAGCAAAAATTGAGGTGCCTAAGTGGCACAGTCAATTAAGCATCCGATTTTGGCTCAGGTCATGATCTAGCAGTTTGCAAGTTCAAGTCTCACAATGGGCTCTGTGCTGACAGTTCAGAGCCTGGAGCCTGCTTCAAATTCTGTGTCTCCCTCTGTCTCTGCACCTCCCCCACTCACACTCAGTCTGTCTGTCTCTATCTCAAAAATAAATAAACATTATAAATTAGAAATAAATAAGTAAAATAATAGCAAAATTTAAGGGCACCCAAAAGTAAACCCATACTTATATGGTCAGTTAATCTACAACAAAGTAGGCAAGAAAAGACAGTCTCTTTGACAAATGGTGCTTGCAACATTGGACAGCTATATGAAAAGAATAAACTGGACAACTTACACCACACACACACACACACACACTCACAACTCAAAATGAATTAAAGGCCTCAATGTGACACATGACAACATAAAACTCCCGGAAGAAAACATAGGCAGTAATCTCTTAGACATTGGGCTTAGAAGCATTTTTCTAGATATGTTCCTTAGGCAAAGGAAACAAACACAAAATTAAATTAGAGGGACTCTATCAAATAAAAGCTTTTACATAACAAAAGAAATGATCAATAAAACAAACGGGAACCAACTAAATGGGTAAAGGTATTTGAATTGTTATATCCAATTAGGGGTCGATATCCAAAATATATAAATAACTAATATAACTCAAGAGCAAAATCACAATCATAATGAAAAATGGGCACAGCACCTCAATAGACATTTTTCAAAGAAGACATACAGATGGCCAACAGGCAAATGAAAACATGCTCAATACCACTGATCATCAGGAAATGTAAGTCAAAACTTCAGTGAGATATCACCTTATGCCTATCAGAATGGCTAGAATCAAAAAGACAAGAAATAACAAGTTTTAGGGAGGATGTGGAGGAAAAGGAACTTTCACCCAAAGAAAATGAAAACACTAACTAGAAAAAAATCTATGCACCTCTATGTTTCTTGCAGCCATATTCACATTCACTAAGACATAGAAGCAACTCAAGTGACCATTGATAGACACATGGATAAAGAAGTGGTATATATATAATGAAATATTACTCAGCCATGAAAAGAATGAGTTCTTGCTCTTTGTGACAACATGATTAGACCTAGAAGGTATTATGCTAAATAAATAACTTAAGAGAAAGACAAATACCATATGATTTCACTCATTTGTGGGTTCTAAAAGAAATAAAACAACTGAATAAACAAACAAAAAGCAGAAACAGATCCATAAATGCACACAACAAACTGTTGATTGCCAGAGGGAAGCAGGCTGGGGTAAATGGAGAAAAAATGTGTGAAAAGGAATGAGAGATATAGGCTTCTGGTTTTTGGAATGAATGTCATGGAAAGAAAAGGTACAGCATAGGGAATATAGTCAATGGTATTGTAATAGCATTGTATGGTGTCAGATATACCCACACATTTGGTGAGTATAGCATAATGTAAAGACTTGTTGAATCACCATGTTGTACACCTGAGATAATGTAACATTGTATATCAACTGTACTTCAATTGAAAACTAAAAATAAAAGGATTACAAAATATATGAGTTTATGCTTAAAGGGCTGAACTAAAACTGATATTAGAAATAAAAAAGAAAGGTACCTGGTTTGCTCAGTCTGTTAAGTGTTCAACTCTTGATTTCAGCTCAGGTCATGATCTCATGGCTCATGGGCTTGAGCCCCACATCAGGCTCCATGCTGACAGTGCAGAGCCTGCTTAGGATTCTCTCTCTCTCAATCTCTCTCTCTCTCTCTGTCTCTCTCTCTCTCAAAATTAACAAATAAATAAACATTTAAGAAAAGAAATAAAAACAGTGGTAGTAATTGAAGTTACATATTGAGAAGTTGAGATAATGATCACTTTTGGAATGATATTAAAATACTTTTGATGATTACAATAATATAAAAATATAGTATGGAATTCTAAACAAAATGCTAATCATTTTACATATTTTATCCTGTTAAGACTTCCTAATAGCCCTATGAGGTAGTGCCATTATTAACCCAATTTTCAAGCAAAGATAAGGACATTGAGAAGTTGAGTTGCCTGTCCAAGGTCATGCTACTTACAAGTGACAAACAGTATTAAAACCAAGGGAGCCTGCCTTTTTACACTATGTTGATACTTCCATTTGTGTATTTCAATTTTTTCTAGACATTGAAACATCTTCCTCTGCTCTTCAGTGTATACATTGCTTTTATCCTCTCATTTTTCTGAATATTCATGAACCAGAGTTTAGTTCTAAGATAGTATATTCTCACCTTTCACCTAGTTTCATTTTAACTCTTAGACATAGTAATGTGCTCCAAAAGGACAACAGTCTTTTGTAGATTAGGATATTTCTACTGCCTATTATTCTGAGGTTCCTGGAGAAGGCTTCTCGCCCATGGGATCACATTTTATGAGACTGAGCTCTGAAGTCACCACTTAAGGTAATACAGGCAGACTTAAGTTTGCATATTGCTGGGCCTAAGCCTATTGGAACTATGCAATATTTCTGCAGTTTGTTATTAAGTAAAATCTAATATAAATCAAACCCTTCTCAAGCTTCATTCCGGAAAATATAAAAAGGCCTGGTAGATGAAGTTTTTCTCTTTAATGTAGCATGCTTATAAGTATCCTGGGAACGTGTCTGATGTCAAGCTGTTTTCCAAGGCAGGGAGAACTTCTTTGATGAGGAAATTCATTTTCCAAAAGCATAAAGCCATGAAAAATGTACTTTATTACATGTTACCTTTAACAAAAATAACTGTAGGATATTTAAAGCTTTTCCTGAATGTTTTCCTCTCCTGAATGTGAATAAATTGTGCATCGCATCTTTCTTAGGAACCATCAGGATGAATTTTCATTCTTTAATTTACTAGTGCCTGCCATCTAATTTTCCGCACTCACATACGTACTCTACTTTCTCCTTCATAAGACAGTACGGATGAATGGTCTGTACCTAGAGATAATAGATCATGGAATGATAGCCCTGTTTCAAAAAAATCAATAATCACTTAGGCTCACACATATGGATATATGCAACACAGTCTTAAATACATAATGGGTTTTAAAAATAGGATACCACTAGGATAGTACCCATATGAAAAAGAGAGGTTTTATATATGAGTCTATAAATATATGTAGTGGATGCTGTGTGTTTGTATGAAATAAGTAAATATATTTATATGTACACATATGTATGTACTTTGTGATGTTCCAGAGTGTCGACAATTACCTACAATTTTTAGACATGTTATAGGTCCAAAAACACTAATAAATATATCTCAAGAACATTAGTTGAAACATAATATTCTCAAGCGTAGTAAGAAAAGGTTACTCATTTCTATACATTCATCTTTTATGTCATTAAAGGCTGCTGCATAGGGCTAGATATTGATGAAGTTTGCCATTGTGATAGGGCACAGATACATGGGTCTTACTTTCATTACTAAATATTCCCAGTATCCTGGCCAACAGATAGTTGGCCTTATCATAATTGTCGACAGTCTTCAAATATTGAGAACTTACTTCATTATGCATTGTTAATTGCAGAACAGTCAGTTGAAGGGTTTTGTGACTTACATAAAGTCTGTGATCTCTATGTTTTAATATACTATACACATAATCACAAAGCAGCCTTAGGAAATATAAGTAGGAAATGCTTGGATTTCCAAATATGTTTGGATAAGTACTAGAGCCATATAAAACATATATCCAAGTAGTTTTTTGTATGGGGACACTTATGGAGGAATGAGAGGAGATTAAAAGATTTTGAAAAATTGGAAAATTTTGGTGGCTGAGAATTAGATGTATTTTAAAAGGCAGAAGGGAAATTGATTTGGATATGGATCAAGCATTTATTTCATTATATGATTTTAAAGACTTTTCAGTATTCCTGCTTCCATGGTTGATTATTTTATGAGGACACTAGTATCCAGTAACTCTGACCAATTCACTGAAGAACTTCATTCTAATCCACTATTAGCTTGCATATGAGGTATCAGTATTCAGCAACCTAGCCAATCACCTACGAGTTATTGTGGATTATATATTAATCTTAATAAATAAGGAACATAGAGGATAGCATACAAGATAACTTGTGTAAACCTATTTCAAGATGGCGCTACTTGAGGGACAAGGGAACTGGGGCATTTGCATGCCCAGGATTTCCATCTCAGGCACATAGAAGTTTCTCAGGACGCATCAAAAATTTTAAAGGACAGCGGTGACTTACTGACAACATCTTCTCCAAATTATGAAATGGGAAATGAGCAAAGCATAGCATTATGTGTGATATTTAATTATAATTATCAAATATGGGAAAGATTCCAAAAACATTTGGAGGTGGCGATGAACTTGTTAATGAGGATTTCTTGTCCTCATTTTGTATTTCATTTAAGTGAGTGTGGTGTTCTAGTAATGGATATGTTTGGTTTTTAGTAGGAAGGAAATCTATTTCTCATCCACTGATTAGTGTTGCTCATTATCATCTGGTACTGTACGTCATTATTCAACAGATGAATATTTGTTGATCTCATATTATGCACCAGGCACTATTAAGGGTACTGGGATACAACCATGAATATTTCAAGAAAAATATATTGTTATTGACAAGAGCTATGAAGAAACTAAGAAGGGAGATGTAATAGTAAGTGACATAAATGGTCAGAAAAGGCCTCTTGGAAGAGGTGACATTTCATGTGACCTCTACAGGTTTAAGAGAAGGAACACACCAAGCAAAGGTTTGGTAAAAATCTCATCTGAGGCAAAGAAATGGCATTCTCTTAGCAAGTTTTATAACTTGAACAAGAGCAATATAATTTGCAGCACTGGCTAACAATGTGAAGGTTTCTGGTTACCACTGCAGATACTGAATCAAATATCAGGAAATGGGCAGTATCTGCATTTTTCAAGAAGCTTTTAATAGAATTTTCACCTATGCTTAAAAATCTAAAACAGTCTGCTTGATTCTTGCAGAAATGTTCTAAAAAACATTTTTATTTCATATAATAGAATATTATTATAACATTAAAAATGGGTGATAATAAGAAAACTTAGGTTATTGATAAATTGATCACTTTTTACCCAATGGTTTTATGGAAGAACTTAGAATGTGATTAGTATAAGAATATTTTATTCAAATGGTCAAAATTTATAGTGATTACTTATTAAATATACAAATTTTGTTTTGATGAAAAATTTAGACCATTTTTGTTTTATGGGTCTTGGAATACACAACTTTTGATATTTTTAAAAATATATTTATTTCTAGGAGAGAGAGAGAGAGACAGCGTGAGCAGGGGAGGGTCAGAGAGAGAGGAGTTTCAGAGTCACAGACTCTGAAACAGGCTCCAGGCTCTGAGCTGGCAGTCAGCACAGAGCCCTACGTGGGGCTCGAACCCACGAAACGCGAGATCATGACCTTAGCGAAAATCGGACGCTTAACTGACTAAGCCACCCAGGCGCCCCAAGGAATACACATCTTTTGAAGAAGAAAATTGAACCACTATTTAAGATGCTTACCACATTTTTCATAATATGAATAATGCCAAAGCAATCAACCCCCAAATTTCTAACCATTTCTGTTAGAAATAGCTTTTACCTGCCAATGCCAATGCCATGAATCATATGTAATATTCAGTGCAAATAATATAGAGTAACACAAGCAGTAGCCATTTTGTTTTGGCAGTGAAGAGGGTTGACACTTTATTTTGTAGAGAGTAAAAAAAAAAAATTCAGATGAGCTTCAAAGCATTTTTCTATATTTTCCTTTGTTGCCCAGTATCCTGGGTATCATTGAATTTCTTTCTTCCAGCTATGAAGCACAACATGAAATACTATTTAAAGTTAGGGAATTTTGTATTTTATATTTATATAGATACATTTTTTTTCAAGATTTGAAAATGAATAAGCATCATATATGAGTGAGACCTCACTGATGAGACATTTCATGTGTTTCCATCTGTACAATCTGTAGCCAGCCAAGTAGCCATGACGATTCTGCCCTGGCTTCAGCCAAGAAGTAGCTTAAAGGTAACAGCCCAATCTTCTATTTTCCTTTGCTCCTAGTTCTACCTGAAATTACTATTTCTTGGTTTATGGATCTGTAGTAATTTGGGGGAAAAAAGTAGGTACAATTTAAGATTACCAGACTCTTAATTTGAAAGATGATCCATTATCTCAGGAGAACTTGGAAAACTTTTAAAGCTTTTTGAGCACTGAATCTTAGCCTACTATTTTTATGGGTCTCCATTCTTTTTATTTCATGTTTTCTTAGGAAGAGACATTAATTGGCACTCACTTTTGTTTATTTCTACACTCCCAATAATTCCTTAAAGACAAAAAATTATATTTTTGGTAATTTGGGATCAGGTCTTGGGCATTCATAATTAAAATCCATTTTCTTCCTTTTTTCAAATTATGACTGACTGCAGAGAGTACTCAGTTCTTGGTCATGAAATTCAATTAATTTAATTTAAAAAGTGAATCAATTTAATTAAAAAAGTAAAGGTCTCACCCTCCTAGATGTGTTTGTCATTATCCGTGTTTGCCTATTTTCAGACACATGTTGTCTCACTTGGTATACATAAAGCCCATCAATACTGCCTATTTACAAAACATCTTTTGATTCTGTTTTCCATAATAAAGATTCCATTTGTATTTACTTTTTTTCTGAATCTTGAATGTATTTCAGTTAGTTTCAAATTTCATGGGAAATAGAAGTAACATTTATTGGGCTGTTTCAAATCCCAACTATAGATGATATCATAAAAGCCTTTTCTGAGAGACTCAAATAAATAAAATCAGGAATGAAAGAGGAGAAATTACAACTGGAAGCACAGCAATAAAAAATATTACTAAAAAATTAACACCAACAAACATGACAATCTACTAAAAATAAATTTCTAGAAACATAGGATCTTCCAAAACTGAATCTATTTCTATAGAAAATTCGAACAGACCAATTACTAGTAATAAAACTAAATCACTGTTAGAAAACTATTAAAAAATAAAAGTTCAGAACCACACAGATTAATAGATGAACTTTAGCAAACATTTAAAGAAGAGTTAATACCTATTCTTCTCAAACTAGTCAAAAAATAAAATGAAGAGGGAAGAAAGCTTCCAAATGCATTCTACAAAGCCAGCACTACCCTGAAACCAAAACCAGATAAAATACAAAAAAAGAAAAAAGAAAACTATAAGCCAATATCACTGATGAACATAGATGCAAAATCCTCAATAAAAGCAAAACCAAATTCAACAATACATTTTAAAAAACATTTACCACAATCAAGGGGAATTTACTACAGAGATGCAAGAATGATTCAATAATCACAAATCAATCAACATGTTTATTTCATCACATTGATACTCCACATTAACAAAATGAAGGGCAAAATTATAAAATCATCTCAATAGGTGCATAAAAAGCATTTGACAAAATTTAACAATGATTCACTGTGAAAAATCTCAATGAAGTGGGTTTAGAAGGAATATATCTCAAGATAATAAAGGCCTTGTATGAAAACCTACAGCTAAAATCACATTCACTGATGAAAACCCAAGTGCTTTTACTTCAGGATAAGTAGCAAAACAAGAATGTTCACTCTCTTCACTTTTAATTGCCGTAGTACTGGAAGTCTTAGCATAGCATTCACCAAGAAAAAGGAAAAAGAGACATCCATATAGGCAAGGAAGAAGATAAATCATCATCATTTACAGATGATATGATATTATATACAGAAAACCCTAAGACTCCATCAAAAACAACTAGAAGAAACAAATAAACTTGGTAAAGTTGTGGGATACAAAACTAATACTCAGAAATCGGTAGTGCGTCTATACGCTAATAACAAAGTAGCAGAAAGAAAACTTAAAATAATTTCAGGAGCACCTGGGTGGCTCGGTAGGTTAAGTATCTGGCTTTGACTCAGGTCATGATCTCACTATTTGCAAGTTCGAGCCCTGCATTGGCTGTGTGCTGACAACTCAGAGCCTGGAGCCTGCCTCGGATTCTGAATCTCCCTCTCTCTCTCTGCCCCTCCCCCACTCATGCTCTGTCACTCTCTGTCTCTCAAAAATGAATACACACTAAAAATTAAAAAAAAGCAAGTTCATGTATGATTTTATGAAATTAATTAATTACTTAGAAATAAACTTAACCAAAGAGGTTAAGGAATACACTCTGAAAACTGTAGAGCATTGATGAAAGAAATTAAAAGCAACACGAATGAATGAAATAATATTCCATGCTCATGAATTAGAAGAATTAATATTGTTAAAAAGTCCAAAGACATCCAGAGATTTAATGCAATTTCCATCAAAATACCAACTGCATTTTTCACAGAATTAAAACTAATAATATTGAAATTTACATGGAACCATTAAGAACCCTGAAGATGGAAATATCACAATTTCAGATTTCAAGATATACTCCAGTATGATGTAACACAAAAGTAGACACATAGATCATAAAACAAAATAGAAAAGCCAAAAATAAAACCACATTTGTATGGTCATTTAATCTTCAAGAAGGCTAGAATAGACAATGGGAAGCAGACAGCTTCTTCAATAAATGTTGCTGGCAACATTGGACAGCTACATGTGAAAGAATGACTGAGCCACTTTCTTACACTATATACACACACGAAAACCTAAAAACCGTTTGAAGAACACAGCAAAGAAAACCATCAATAAAACAAAAAGGAAATCAACTGAATAGGAAAAGATATTTGAAATGATACATCTAATTAGGGTTTGATATCCAAAATATATAAATAACTTGTATAACTCAACACCAAAGTCACAAACAATCATATTGAAAAATGGGCAGAGCACTTCAATAGGCAGTTTTCCAAAGAAGACATACAGATGGCCAAAAGGCTCAGGAAAAGATGTTAAGTACCACTGATCATCGGGGAAATGCAAATCAAAACCACAGTGAGATATCACTTCCCACCTGTCAGAATGGCTAGAATCAAAAAGACAAGAAATTACAAGTGTTGATGAGGAGGTGGAAAAAAAGGAACATTTGTGCACTGTTGGTGGAAATGGAAATTCTTACAGCCATTGTGGAAAATAGTACAGAGTTTCCTAAAAAAGTGAAAATAAAAATAGTATATGATTTAGTAATTTCATTACTGGGTACTTATCTGAAGAAAATGAAAACACTAATTGGAAACAATATACACACCTGCATGTTTCTTGCAACATTATTTATGTTAGTTTCAAGGCATGGAAGAAACTTAAATGACCATCAATAGATGAATGAACAAAAAAGTATATTATATATTATATATATGTATGTATATATATGTATGTATATAATATATAATAGATAGACCTAAAAGGTGTTATGCTAAGTGAAATAAGGCAGACAGACAAAAAAAAAAAAGAATAAACAAACGTAAAATGCAGAAACAGACCTATAAGTACCAACTATTGGTTTCCAGAGGGAAGGAGTTTTGGGGGGGTGAACAAAATGTGTGCAAGGGAGTGAGAGATACAATTAAGGAATGAAGAAGTCATGGGAATGAAAGGTATAGCTCATGAAACATAGTCAATAATATTGCAATTGCACTGTAGGATAACAGATCCTAGTTACACCTATGGTGAGCATAGCATAGTGTATACAGATGTTGTGTATTTGAAAGTGATGCAACATTGTGTATTAATTATACTCAAATAAAAGAAATTTAGAATAAGAAGTTCTTTGGACATGAAGTTGTACCTAGAAGAATCTCATTTGACCTGGCTATTGTCTGGGAGTACTGTTTAACTGTTAATTTGATTAAACATACATTGGGAAATGGAGGAAAAGAACATTAAGACTTGAATCCAATGGCTCAAGCCATTTGGATGAAGGTATAAAAATATGAGTAACAGAGAGAGTATCTTTACATTAACTCTCTTGATCTATCCATTTCAATATATACATACAACTATCGCCTCTCCCACAGCACACTATCTTCAATCTTCTTCCTACTAAACCATGACAATAAGCTATGGTACCATCATCAACTGGTTATTGGGACTTGCTCAGATATCTTGATGTTTTTGTTTGTTTTCTGATTTAACAAAGGTATCCAAAGAGGTGTGCATTTGTAAATATTCATGTAATTTCACTTTTAAACCCTGAGCCATATGTTTTAGCACAAACTCTGTTCCCTACATAATAACAAAGATATCCCAACACCATTCATCAAACATAGTTAGATAAGGCAGAAAGGGGAAATGGCACTGAATAATTTCATGTAATCTTTGTGAACCATGGATGTTTAAGTAGAGCGGTATTAATAATTTCATAATTCATAATAAATTAATTGATTGCAGGTTACCACCTCCAACTGTTTTATAGATCAAAGTGTTATATTGTATTTAATAAGACATTTTCATTGTCTGAGAATATGTAAAAAGTTTAGCTGTCATATCAATCTATATTGCAGGTCCACAAAGGAAGTTTTGATGAAAACTAACTCCCCAAATATACTAAGAAATTTCATATATCATAAAATACCCCTTTGAAATATTTGCACAGTGTTATTAGATAACATATTTAAAATAAATTTCATCTTTTTCACTTTATGAATCTGATCAAGTTTGTCCAAATATTGGCCAAAAGAAGAATCATGGTTCATTGTCTTATTCCAACCTCCAGCTCCTGCTAAAGTTTTAGTTTCTTTTCTTTTTTTTTTTTTTATAAGTGAACCTTTGGCATATGCTAACCACTTTATTTTATTTATTTTATTTTTTAGTAGTTTATTGTCAAGTTGGTTTCCATTTAACATCCAGTGCTCATCCCCACAAATGCCCTCCTCCAAGCACATCACCCCCCTTTCTCTCCCCCCCATTTAACGGAGGAACATGGGGGAGAAGAAGAGGAAAGATAGTGGGGGAGAGGGAGGGAGGCAAACCATGAGAGACTCTTGAATGTAGTTTACTTTCTTTAGAGACCTCTGTTGAAGGCACAAGTTCTTTTCAACAATTTTTTCTTTCTCTTTATATAGTCTCTTTGATCTTATGTTTATGGTTTTCTTATTATCTTTGCAAAATATTATGACCTGATTATTCAGACTGAATTTATAATCAAGTAAGTTAATAATTTATACTTGAGTCCGACTAAAAGCAAATCTAAAAACCAGAAATGCTGCCAAGCAATCAATTCCCTGTCTTAAGTGACTTGTTCAAATTCTGGTTGTTAATTTTGTTGGAAGTTTCAATTAGATCTCCTCTTAGACAATATGTAGTTATTCCAGTAGTTTCTTCTTTTTCCCTAATAATTTGTGAAATGATTTTCTAAACAATAGTTCACTAAGTTTTTCCATCTATCAATTCCTTTCGTTTCACTGGGCTTCTTATATGATCCCTCATCCCATCCTCCCTCTTTTCATCTATTATGGGCTAAACCATGTCTTCCTAAAATTCCTATGAAGTCCTAACCCCCAATGTCACTGTATTTGTAGACAGGACTTTAAGGGAGGTCATTAAGTTTAACGAAACCTTAATCTTATAAGACTTGTGTCCTTATAAGAAGAGGAAAGGAGACCAGGCCTCCCTCTTCATGCATGCACAAAGAACCCATTTGAGAACACAGGGAGAAGGGAGCCATCTACAAGCCATACAAAGTGGCCTCACCAGAAACCAGTCTGTTGGCATCTTTATCTTTGACTCCCAGCACCTGGAACTCTGTCTGATATTTAGGCCATCCAGTCTGTGGTGTTTATTACAGCCTGAGCAGACTGACACACTTATCTTTTTTTCCTGGTCTTTCAGATTTCTTGTGACACCTTTTCCAGAAGCCCTTTCTGTTCCATCCAGTTTCATTTTCACCCCATTACTAGACTAAATGCATTTTTAAATGTTTATTTACTTATTCTGAGAGAGAAAGAGTGAGAGAGTACAAGTAAGGGAGAGGCAGAGAGAGAGAGGGACACAGAGACTCTCAAGCAGGCTTGCACTGTCAGCACAGAACTTGATGCAGGGCTTGATCCTTCACGAATCCTGAGATCATGAGTTGAGTCAAAATCAAGAGTCAGATGCTTAGCTTACTGAGCCACGCAGGTGCCCCAAGGCTAGGGGCATTCTTATAGGTTCTCGTATCTCATAATATTTTAGATTTCTGTTGCCCTGTCTGGATTAGGAGTTTCCTTAACTTAGAGACTGTTTACTGTCAACTCAACACCCTTTAACATCAATCAAAGGAAATGGTGTATGGTGGGATACAAGAAATGCTTACTGAAGTACATTTTTAGAGACAGATTACAATACTTGGAAGACTGGTTACCATAAAGATGTCCAATAATTTTACATTTTCAATTTAATTTGAATTGAAATTCCAAAGTGCTTTTGTATGTGATAAAACTGTGTATGTATTTTCTTCAATGGAATAAAATACCTATCAGTGAGTTGTTAAATATAGACTGATGTATCAACTTGATGGACATTTATTCAGCCTCTGAAAATAATGGTTATAAACTCAGTGAAGCATTATAGAATAATTATAATAAAATCTATGTAAACTGTATGTAACATGAAAAAGTACAATAAAATGTGAAATGAAATTTCAGGAAATGGATTTGCTCATGTACTACGATTACAAGTATTTACAGATTAAAGTACATGAGAATATTTAGAGAAAAATAGTTATAATATGGTGTTAACATTGCTTCATCCAGAAAGCTTAGGAAGGTTGAAGAAAACAGAAGAACTATATACAACAAAAGCTTTTTTTAAAGATAAATTTTATTATTTGGAAAATGTCTAAGCAGGTAGCCAAAATAACATTTTATAATTCCTAAAGAAGATGAATACAGTTCTCCACTGTATAAACTGTTTCCTGAATGAAGTAGACACTTTATTGCAGAAACTACTTTGATTCACACCTTGTAGTACTTTACCGTGTTTCTGTTCAAAATTATTTCCTTGTCAATAGTTAGCTCAAGTTCCAGCAGAACCAGCCACCATAAATAAATAAAATAAAATTACTGCAGTAATGGTGAATAACATTTGATAAGATCCTTTAATATTTTTGGGTGAGAAAAAGCAGAAATTGCCTAAAGCTGAGAATGCCTGTACTGAAAAATCTCTGTTCCCAGCTTTTAGAATTCATCTTGCTGCCTCTGCTCAGTGATGTCACTAAAATTCACTGATACCTCCCTTTCCACATACACACATTTTTTTCAACCTCATGTCATATTCTATTTTTGGTTTGCTGTCTTAGAAACACAACTGCAATACATCTCAGGGTATTGATTATCTCTCAGATTTAAATTAAAAAAATATAAAGGACTTGGAAGGCAATAAACGAAGTGGTGGGCAGTTTTCTCTATCACTTTTTCTATGAGTAGTACAGCAGCTATTGAAACATTTTTTAGGATAAAAGGAGACCTGAGTGAGCCATTTAGTGAAGTGATAATAAACTTCCTTCCCACACACATAGGGGAGAATAGTGCTGACTTAGATGTGTTCTGGGCGCTAACCCACTCACCCAATCTTTGAGGAATAAGTGTGAATGAAGTGAATCAGAGAGTCTCCCCACTCTAACCCATACAAATGTGTTTGTCTATTGATTCAAAAGGTTAGTCATTCCGAAATATGTATGTATGTACATATTTATTGAGCATTTATTATATACCAAAGGGCTGGGGAACTTACATTCTAATTGGTGGAGAAGCACTCTCTGAAATTACCTTATTCATACTTACACTCTGAGTACACTGTGAGTAAGGTAATTTCAGAACAAGAAGAAATGCTAATAAAGATATAATGGGGGCAGTGGGATAGTGAGTGTTTTAAGTAAATTTTCATGGCTACTTTAAATACAAGTGTTCTGAATGGCTTCTCATAGGGTTACATTTTTAACCTGAGAGGTTACTAATGAACAGTCAACCATGACCATGAGGAGAAGAACATTGGAGGCTTGGAGGAAATATTGCACAAATTTCCAAAGAGGATAGTGGCTTCAGGTTTTCAAAGGATGAAAGAAAGCAAGAAAATGGAAGGAAAGAGAAGAAAGGGAAAAGAAAGGAAAAAAAAAGAAAGGGGAAGGAGGGAAGGGAAAGGGTGGTCAGGGGAGGAGAGGAGAGGAGAAGGGAGGAGAAGAGAAAAATGTTAGTGAGGCTGAAGAAACAGAGAAGGGCTATATGGGGGCCATGGTAGAGAGGAAATAACTGGGCTCAAGTTGTCCACAAAAACAAAAACTCTAAATTTTCTTCTAATTTCACTTGGTGGTCAGTAGAGCACTTTTCTCCAAGGCAGTGATGTTATCTGCTAGATAATTTCTATACATGTACACACTATTCAATATCTTACATCTTAAAGAAAAGCTTATCATGGTGTCTGGACACATAGATAGGGCACTGAGCCCCTACTGGGATCAGAGGAAGATGTAGAGGAATCAATGTGGGAACTGAATTTTTGAGAAGTTTAATGAGATAAAGGAGTGGAAAGGCGGTAGTTCTAGTCCAAAAGAGCAAGATGGAAAAAAAAAAATCACTGAAGCATGGGATTCTTGTCACAGGGACATAGATTTTAATGATTTGTAATCATCTAATCTCTGCACTGAAGTAGTATCTTCCTAAGTCTGTAACCAATCCTTTTATCTCTTTACCATAACATTTGGCCTACTTTAACCATTGTCCCTATAACCGACAGGGTGTGGAACAATCTTTTATTTATTTTCTATGACTATTTATAACATGTTTGGCAAAACAGAGTTATGCGGAGCTGAAAAATTAATGTTAAGTAGTTTATTCTGAAACACTGCATTAAAAATGTACCAAATTAAAGTTATAATTTATTGTTTTCTAAGTTCAGATGCTATCTTATTAACTTTACAGATGTGTCAACAGATATTAAGTATTCTTGATAGCTCAATGCATTGCAGCTCTGGGCTCCCTTTCCTTCATCATGTTATGAAAGGAATTATTAAATAGTTACTATGTGAGTCAGAAAAGTGTAGTTTGTCTTTGTTATCAATAATACTGATTAGCCTTTTGATTATTTTTTCTTTGTTGAGACAACTTTATATTAACATTTTAAAGTCTTGATTTTGCCAAAAATATGTAAATATTAATAAAATGAGACTGAAACTCATTGGTGTCCCTGTAGCTTTAAGGAACCTAGCTACATTTGCTTAAAGAAAACACCTGAGAAACATATTTTTAAATGTATCTGCTAGACATATACTTTATTTACTACAAATATAAAAAGTCTTCATGTATCCTAGAGCTAGCATAGAGAGTCACTTACCAATTTACAAAAAAATATTAGTGTGTATTTGTAAATCATCTACCATATATCAGACTATTGTGCTGTCAGGAAAGATTCATTTTTCAACAAAATAAAATTTGACATTGACATTGATAAGTAGCTTTTAACATGTCTGATTTATCATTGAAGAAAATAAGTATCAATGAGGCTAATCCCACTCCTCTCAGTTGGTAAATGTGGGGTAGGACCATACCTGAGCTCAAGACCAGCTAATCATGTTGTGCTCCCCCAATCTAAACTATGGCTACTTTCAGAGCACACTTGAAGATTCAGGAACAGAATCTGGGTTTCTTTTACTATGCAACTTACTCTGGGAATAGAAAAAGAAAATAAAATTGTGGAACAAGGGGAAGGAAAATTGGCTATTTTGTTATTTTTTTTACCACCCTATCTCATTTCTCTCCTCTTCATCCTCTTTTCTAGTGTGTGTGTGTGTGTGTGTGTGTGTGTGTGTGTGTGTGTGTGTGTGTG
>NW_027532163.1:97509-112387 GCF_008692635.1 Crocuta crocuta
GTGTGTGTGTGTGTGTGTGTGTGTGTGTGTGTGTGTGTGTGTGTGTGTGTGTGTGTGTGTTATTTCAACCCAAGTTAGTTAAAGTATAGTGAAATAATGGTTTCAGGAGTAGAATTTAGTGATTCATGATTTCCATATAACACCCAGTGTTCATCCCAACAAGTGTCTTCCTTAATACCCATCACTCATTTAGCCTGTCCCCCCACCCCCCCACCTTCTTCCCCTCCAGTAATCTTCAGTTTGTTCTCTGTATTTAAGAGTCTCTTACAGTTTGTCTCCCTCTCTGTTTTTATCTTATTTCTCTTTCCATTCCCATATATTCATCTATTATGTTTCTTAAATTCCATTGTGAGTGAAATCATATGATATTTGTCTTTCTCTGCCCTGTTTAGCATAACACACTCTAGTTCCATCCACGTTGTTGCAAATGGCAAGATTGCATTCTTTTTGATCCCTGAGTGGTATTCTATTGTGTATAAATACTACACCTTCTTTATCCATTTGTCAGTCAATGGGCATTTGGCCTCTTTCCATAATTTGGCTATTGTTGATAGTGCTCCTATAAACATTGGAATGCATGTGCCCCTTTGAATCAACATTTTTATATACTTTGGATAAATACCTACTAGTGCAATTTCTGGGTCATGGGGGAGTTCTCTATTTTTAATTTTGGGGGGAACCTCCATACTGTTTTCCAGAGGGGCTGAACCAGTTTGCATTCCCACCAGCAGGGCAAAACTATTACCCTTTCTCTGCATTCTCACCAACAACGGTTGTTTCCTAAGTTGTTCATTTTAGCCATTCTGACAGATGTGAGGTGTTATCTCATTGTGGTTTTGATTTGTATTTCCCTCATGATGAGTGATGTTGAGCATTTTTCATGTGTCTGTTAGCCATCTGGATGTCATCTTTGGAAAACTGTTCATGTCTTTTGCCCATTTCTTCACTGGGTTATTTGTTTTTAGGGTATTGAGTTTGATAAGTTCTTTATAGATTTTGGATACTAACCTTTTATCTGATATGTCATTTGCAAATATCTACTCTCTTTCCATTGGTTACCTTTTAGTTTTGTTGATTGTTTCCTTCAGTGTGCAGAAACTTTTTATCTTGTTGAGATCCCAATAGTTCCTTTTTGCTTTTATCCTCCTTGGCTCCAGAGACATGCCTAGTAAGGACTTGCTGTGGTTGAGGTCAAAGAGGTTGTGTGCTTTCCCTTTAATGGTGTGTCTTTCTCCTTTGACCCATAACCTTGTAACTCTAGTACCTTTGGAAACATATCTCTTCAAGAGAAAAGTATGTCATATATGATCATAGAATATCAGGCTTAATATGACTAGGTCTATTATTTTATAGGAACATTTTTGTCATTTTTAAGCTTTTCAGCAAAATCTCTATGTGAATAATATGTTTGCAAATATGCAGGCACCACACATAAAATTATGTAATTCTGATTTTTTGTTTAGCTTAAAAGCTATGGAAATAAGCCAAAAGCAAAGTGCTTATAATTGGTGACACTGCAGAGAAAAAGTTATGTAGTTACACATAACATAAGTAGCCCAACCTCAGAGCCTCAGTTATCTGCATATAAACCAAAAACATTTTTTAAAAGACCCTGGGCATATTATTTCAACTATGATTCATTCTAAATGGAAACAAATCGTTAGACAACTATTCCAATAAGCTGTGTAAGAGTACACAGTAAAATATTTATTTGATTTCATAAAAAGAAAAATACCACTTGTGTTCTACCATCAGAAAACATTCAAGTACCAAGAATTTGGGGGCTGGGAGTAATGGAGGGAAATATAAGTGGGGAAAAAATTAGTAGTCAATTTTCCAAGAAACAGTGTGCTTTTCCAGGCTTTGCCAATTTGCAAACATATAATCGTGTGTGCCTGCTTTCCAAAGAAAATAATTTATAAACATTGCACAATCTTAAATAATAAATTCCATAGCCCCAGCATTCCCTAGGTTCTGCTAAAATTAAGGATATTCTTCCATCTGAAAATACCCTAGTTTATTTTTAACTGAAAAATGAATGAAATAAAAAACGTCTATGATAAATTACAAATGGATGAAATATTTTATGGCACCTCCCATGAAGAGATGAAATCTGTACTTGAATGTGTTGAATCTGGGCTCGTCTGTGACTGGCTTTGACCAAGAGAATCAGACAGAGTAATGTGGATGTTCTTAGCCTTGAAGTGAAGACATCTGACAGCTTTCTGTTCTGGCATGTAAACAAATATAAGCTAAATTCTTGAATGATGAGAAATGTATGCCCATTTGCTTCTGTCATCCCAACTGATCACCAGCTAATCCCTTGAAGAGGAGCTGGCTGATCTGAAAATGACCAGAAATGGACAGCCCCTATGCACAAGTGAGTCCAGCGGACACGAGTAGAAGAACCACCCAGATGAATGTGGCCAAAATATTCAACCCACAGAGTACTGAACTAATTAAATGTTATCCTTCCAAAGTCATTAAGTTTCTGGATGGACTTTTCATTATGCACAAAATAACTGATATAACACCAATAAAAAGGGATCAGATAAACTCATTTCAACATGTTTTCTCTAACAAAGTAAATATCAAGTGCTATGTAGATATTAATTTCACTACCTGTGCCCTCTTCCTGAATGTGAATTCCTTCACTTGTCTGAAAATTCTGGAGACTAAGAGCTGTGGTGGTTTCTTTAGCAATGGAGATAGATGAAAGTGGATTGGCCTGCTTGTTGACCTGTCCCACTGTCAGCCACATCTGAAGGTGGCTGACTCACCTCTAGGTTGGATTCTGCACAGTTAACTATTTATTAATGTCTCCAGGGCAGAAACTTTGGACTTAGGGGGATAGGTGATCACATTCCTCAAACATCATTCAGTTCCATGAAGGACATAGCACCATGGTCTTCTAAATAGATGTAAAATGCAAATAAACATGGTTTGTTAGCAAACAGGGTCCTTAATAGGGATTGAGCTCCAAGCTTCAAAGATGAAACTAAGAGCTGTTGGAGGAGGTCATCGAGAAGATGTGATCTCTAGTTGACCCTGCAGTTGACCCAGGCAGTTAAAGTTTCACTACCCTCACCCCTATCCTTGAAATGTGGGTTTTGCTCACCAATCCCACAGTGGGAACCATTTTCAAGGACACCGCCTGGAGAGAGTAAGGTGTTGTTGAGACTATCTGGACAGTGTACTTGATAGAAATCAGTTCAGGTCTCTATACAGACTTTGAAAATTCTGCCAGATGGTGGTGGAAATCTACTCCTCTTGTGCCACCCAAGATAAGCTTCATGAGTAAATTTCCTTGCTTATTACACCTGCTACCTATCAAGCTGTGATGATTTGTCTCATCCTTGGGTCTCTCTCTGATCTCTTTGTACGGGGGCCAGTTTGTGAACCAATAAGAGCACAATTATTTTTTTAATTATGTGTTAACAGAAAATACAGATTAAATAAAGAAAATATGTACCTACTATTTCACCTTATTTGCCTTATATTTTATCTCATTTACCTTAGGGGTGGAGCGGGTAAAGGACTTGAGTCCCATGATTTCTGTAGAAAAAAAGATTGGTCCCTGCTTGGTAGTGAGTTCTTGGATGGAGTAGCTCAGCTTAGTTACTTTAGACAAAATCAGCAATTTCACTAGGGGCTTCCAGCATGAGCAGACACCCTGGCACTGGTAGGAAAGCATGCACTGTTGGGGTGCCTGGGTGGCTCGGTTGGTTAACCGTTCAAGTTCAGCTCAGGTCATGATCTGACAGTTCCTGGGTTCAAGCCCTGCATTGGGCTCTGTGCTGACAGCTCAGAGCCAGGAGCCTGCTTTGAATTCTGGGTCTCCTTTTCTCTCTGTCCCTCTCCTGCTCTCTCTCTCTCTCTGTCTCTAAAAAAACAAATAAATGTTTAAAAAGAATTTAAAAAAAGAAAGCATGTGCTATTTTCACAAAGTTTGCAAGACTGAGGGACTATGCCTTTATTTTATTTTTATTTTTTAAAATTTTTTAATGTTTTACTTATTTCTGAGAGAGAGAGAGAGAGAGAGAGGCAGAGTGAGCAGGGGAGGGTCAGAGAGAGAGGGAGACACAGAATCTGAAGACAAACATTTGCTGTCTCCTTTTTTTTTTTTAACGTTTTTTATTTATTTCTGAGAGGGAGAGAGAGAGAGATGGGAACAAGGCATGAGTAGGGGAGGGTCAGAGAGAGAAGGAGACACAGAATCTGAAGCAGGCTCCAGGCTCTGAGCTAGCTGTCAGCACAGAGCCTGACGTGGGGCTCGAACTCACCAACCGTGAGATCATGACCTAATCCAAAATCTGGAGCTTAACAAATTAAGCTACCCAGGCACCCCGACAGCCCCTAATTTAGAAGTCTTTTCCATCATCTCATGGAGACAGTGGAAAGAAACATTAAGTGAGATAGAAGAAGCTGACCTAAAGCACAGATTTTGAGAAGAAATAAATGCCAAGCAGTTGTAGTGAAGTTTTACGGTTGGATAACTATTGTATGAAATGACAGAAAACCAATCTTTATAGAAGCTCCGTATTACTGAATGCATACGTTAAATTTTTTAAATTCTTCAGTTTTGCTTCTGTAACTATAGATCAAAGTTTAGAATATGAGTACATTTTTTTCTCCTTTCTGAAGGCCATTCTGGTGGTTAGTACATGTTTTATAGTGTTCCTTGATTTTTAAGTTATTTCAGTCTTCTTCATTATCTTGATTACATTATCTTATACAGTGACCCAAAAAAACCTGTTTTTACTTCTTTTATTTATTGGCTAAGACAGTGAATATACTTGGCAGAATTTTTATAGAAAATAATGTCCCTACGCATAATGCATATGGAAGAGAAAAATAGTTTAATTTTTATTTACCTTGGAAGTAGAGCCCGATATTTATGCTGTCATTCAAAATTAAGAAATGCCTTCCAAATTCTCCCATTTATTTAACAAACATTGAACACATACAACATGTCAAAATGCCCCTAGACAAAGAGATACAATGATTAAAAAGGAAATGTAGTTGCCTTCATAAAGCTCCTATTATAACATGTTTATTTTAGTTTATTCTCCCTCTATTCTGCTGATTATGGCATTTCTCTTGACCACTTTTCAATCTATGTATTCATCTTTTTAAAAAATATTTAGAGGGTTCCTATTTGCTTGGCTCTGTCCTACATGCTTGGTACATAGTGGCGAGATAATTATCCTCTTCACGGATCTTAAATTATAATCAGGGGAATAAATATTATGTAATAAAGGCAGAATTGAATACAAAATAATGAGATTTTTAAGTACTAAGGAGACAAACACAATGCTCGGTAAGAAAACAGCTGCGTGAAGTGGATTCCAGTTCAGATTAGGCAGACCAGTAATGTCCTTAGAGAACAAAAATCAAGCAGACAGCTGAATGAAGAGAAGAAGCTAGCTATGCCCAGAAAGTCAAATTTACATTTTTCTGATAGACTGGCGTTATGCATAAGTAGCGAGGTAGGTAAGAGGCATGGTGTTGAATACATGAAAGAGTCCAGTGCAGCTGAAATTCAGTGAATGAAAGGAGAGAGAGATACTTAAGCAGATATGTCAGGTAGAGAGCTGAGTATAAGTCAAACCTCAGAGGAGGCAATCAAACTGGAGTCGGATGTATAACTAGTTTGGGCTGCAGCTGAAAGTCATAGAACGAGACTAGATACACTCAAAGGAGATTGTAGAGAAAATAATTCCTGTCTAAATACAACAGTAGAAATTGGGGAAAGACTAAAACCTAGGAGCATGTACTAGGTGTGGGGATCCAGAATAAACTGACAAAACTTTGCCTCTTAGAAGATTAAGGCCAAGTTGGAGAGATAGACAAGTATCTGGATAGTTCTATGATAGAGGTATGTACTAGCTACATTGGAACACAATGGAGCAAATATTTAATTCTGCTTGTGGGTAGTGCAGAGAAGACGGAAAGAAGTATGACATTGAGCTATTCTAAAAATCTTCAAAATACTTCAAGTAGCAAGCTAATACGGTAGAGAGAAGATCATTCTGGGTAAAGGATTTAAGATAAAAAATTTCAAACTATTTGACTAACAATAAGTAGTTCAACTTAATTACATGGTTATGGTTGCTTTTGGAATTTACAATTTATGTTAACCTTCACGGATGTACTTTTTGTCCTTTATTTTACATTCTTATAGTAATTAAGAAATCATATTGCTTTTGTCCTTTAATTGTCTGCATTAATACGTTGTTCTCTCCTGATCTGCCCTTAATCTACACATGGAAAAGAGGAGAGGCATTCATTTTAGATAAGCCAAGCCATCATGCTGTTCTACGCACAGAGCAGGTGGTCATCACATGTATTATTTCCTAAACTGGATTCCTGTCTTTCCATCCTTGGTAGAGATGGAAATAAGCCTTTTATCCAGTGTGAAAAACAAAATAACTGTGTTCACAACATTAAAACATATCATTCCATCCATCTGTGATACCCCGATCTAAGTAAAGCAATTCAGTGGCCTGAAATTAGCCTCTAATTAGTGTCAAGAATTGTTCTGTACAGTTTAGGTTTCATTAAATTCAAACACACTCAAAATTGAATCAATTTATTAAACTTACTTATCTCCGGATCCCCAACAGACACAATGGTACCAACATGTAACAATTTCAGACAAACAGTGTTCCTATCCCAGTTGCTGAAGGGAGAGTACTATTTCCCAACTAGACTGTAATACACTCTAAATGCAAATTAAAAACAAAACAGGATTCTCCAAATCTGAGAACTGCTGGCTCTTGGTTAGAGTGTCTTGAAGTATTTTTCTTGATCCCTGTGCAAAAGATTAGGAACATACGTTTGTAAAACAAGAATACGGGTTTAATCTATCCTGCCCAGGTCCTCCTGTTGTAAAATGAATAAAGCATTTTGATCAGGAATTCTGCAGTAATATCTTAACTCAAAAACAAAAACAAAAATCTTGTTGGCCAAAAGCCTGTGTGTTTTGGAAGAAGAAAACCACTTGAAAGTGATGTCTCCCCCCTTTCCAACTTTGATCAACAGTTTCTCTCACCTAGACTTGGAGTACTTTCTCAGAATCATGAATTGTGAAAATGAATTATGTATAAAGTTACCAGGATCCAAGAGTCTTGATTTTTCTAAATGATGATTTTCAGGACAACATTTAACTAATGAGACCAATGCGTAAATAAAAGGGAGTTCTCAACATAGTTCAGTAGAGTACAAGTAGTCATGGTGGACCTTTTTACAGTCAACCATCCATTCTCTGTTGTATGATAATGAATAAACTATCAACTATTTGTTAACAAAAGCAATTAAAGTTTGTTAAATTTTCTGTTGAACCACTACCATGATGATAATGACTTAATGTGTTTTCATAAGGATCAGGCAACCAGTGGAATTAATCCACAGTGCATTAGAGGATCTTTTTCCAAAAATGTACAGAATTCTTTAACAGGTGAAGAAGATTGTATATTCAGTACATAATATGACAAAGGTCCTACAAAATTAATATTAATATATAACTAGAAAACTATTCCATTTCATTGCAAAATTTAATACTCAATTGAAAAATAATCCATTGGTTACATATCTCACTGAAGTGTTGGATGTAGTAATCTGTTACTTCTAAGGAATGATGGACAACCTGAATTAAATAGCCAATTAACCGAAATCAAAACTATAATAAATTGCATATTTTATTAAAAATAATCTGTCAAATGCGTTCTTGTCATATTAACATAATGTATAATGAGATGGCCAAAATAGTGGGTGACTAGGGCGTAATGAGGATATAAAATGGTCCCACCAGGTAGTAAATTAAATAAGTGACATGAGGAAGGGATACAATGGATGAAGAAAGGGTGGAAGGGAAGGAGGAAGGAAGGAAAAGAGGAAGGAGGAACAGAGGAGTGGAAAGGAGGATTTGCAAACTTATATGTCAGGCACTAGACTAAATTCTTTCCTTTTTTCCTTAATTCTCCAACACTGGTTCCACTCTCCCCAGATTTTTTTAAGATGAAGATATCAAGGTTCAGAAAGATTAAATAAATTTTCCAATGAACATATAGAGTAGAAAGGGAGAACTAGGATTTTAAGCCACTGACTTTTGATTGTTATTGGATAAGACTTTACTTAAACATAGACTAAGCAAATATTTACTACTATTTATTTTTATCATTTACCTACTTCCCTGATAAATATTATAGTCACCAGCAAAGATTCAGTATGTAATGCCTCTCTACTTCTCATCTGGATCAGGAAAGATTGAAAAAAATAATGTCTATGCAAAATATTTTATTTTAGGATGCTTTCTACTCAACAAGTTGAATCAACATTCAATTAACAGTAGTTAAAATTAATAAGGAAGAAATTGAAAGGGACAAAGACTTAATTGTTCCTTAAAATGTTTATTTCATAGCCTGTTCTAGATGTCTCCTTTTTTTCACCACATCTTGTTGGAACGCCTCTTAATAACAAAAATAGTTATTTTTTAGATATATTTGTGAAAAGCTGTGATAATATAATTTTAGGATAATGCTATTTATACTAAATTGCATACATGCAAATTCTATAACACAAACATGAGGTCAGCTTTGTTTCTCAATACCAAATTAAACTCTACTAAATTAAACCATACTAAAGAGAAGTGCTTGGCTAAGGAAGTTTGGCCATCTCAATAAATGACTATCATTTATGCAGTTTGCTCATTTCCCTGCAATGCTTTTGCATGTTCAATAAAAATTGATATGAGTGAAAGGATATGAAATCTCTACCAACAAAGTAGAAAGAAAAAAAATAACACGCTAATTTAAAATATACTTCAGCTACCTGTCAGGAGCAAATTAAAAAAGCATTTAATGGGAAGGACTGCAGCACTTGGCAGCACCATTACCTGCTTCTGTAGATGATTCAGCTTATTCAAGTCTTAAAAAGGATTCAGATATCTTTATGTGTTCATAGCTGAATGCAGTGTGGTTTCTCTGTGGAGTTCACTCTGAGGTTTTTACCGTTTAATAACTTGCGATATGAAGAGTGAGATATTCCCACAGTAAATTTTATGTTTTGGTGTTTAAAATGTGTCTTTTGCCATCATTTGACCTCCTATTTTGCTTTTGTTTATGTTTTTTAAATGTGTACTTATTTATTTTGACAGAAGAAAGAGTGGGGGAGGGGCAGAGAGAGAAAGGGAGAGAAAATTTGAGACAGGCTCCTCGTGCTGTCAGTGCCTGGCCCCTGACATGGGGATTGATCTCATGAACCATGAGATCATGACCTAAGCTGAAATCAGGAGTCAGAAGCTTAACTGACTGAGCCACTTAGGTGCCCCTGTTTATGGCGTTTTAATTTTGAGTTATCTTTGCAAATAATTTTGCACAGATATTTCTTGTGAATAACTAAAGTGAAGCAAACACAGGCATTGTATTTGACTTATTTGGGGCTCAGGACTGGATAAACGGGGTGGATGATGAAATTCTACCATTTTACCAGGATTGCTTTGCAAGGCTAACTGTGCAAGAGTTTCAATTGCTTACCCATACAAGATTTTATCAGTAAACTGATAACCTCAGCTGTCTTTATTTACAGGTTCCTGTTGTTCAACATCAAGGAACTCATTGATTGAATCCATGTGATTTTAAAGGCTGTTACATGGCCAAGACCCTAACAACTACAGAGAATGTCTCTGAGAAATTGAGATCAAAGACTAAGAACTCACACTTCTAGGGGTAGGATTCATTTGCATTCTTTATGTCTCCTTAGACAAGCACAAAAATTTTTGACAGTCACAAAAGTCCTAATGCATTTACACTTGGTGTTATTTGTTAAAAAAGTGCGTGCCAGATAGTTGGCTGGCAAAAATAATAAACAAAAAAGATAAATATTGGTTATTCCATCACTTTTAATTCAGTTAATTGTCTATTTAACTACTTATCAATTGATTATGAGAATATTTTGAATACCTACAATGGAAATAGAATGAATTACTAATAAGTCAAACAACAAATATTCACCCACAATAATAATTTGTATATACTGAGATATAGTCCCAAATTCTAAAATATACCCTTTTAAAGTGTGCAGTTTAGTTGTTTTTAAGGAGTTCAAAAAGTTAGGCAACCATTACCACTATCTAGTCCCAGAACATTTTTGTCATTCAAAAAAAAACCATATAATAGTTACTACCATGCGTCCCTCCTCTTAGCCTCTGGTAATTACTAATCTACTTTCCTCTATTGACTCAGCTATTCTCAATATTTCATATAAATGGAATAATGCAACATATGGCTTTTCGTGTATGGCTTCTTTCACTTAGTATTATGTTTTTAAGGTTTAACCATGCTGTAGCATGAATTGGTATAAAAAAGTTCCTTTTTACAGCTGCATAATATTTTACTCTGCGGATATCTCATATTTTGTTTATGCATTAATTAGTTGGTAGACTTATACTCGCTTCCATTTGGGGGCTTATTAGGAATAATCTTGCTATGAAAATTTGTGTATAAATTTTTGTGCATATTTTAAAAGTCATCTGGGGTATACATCTAAGAGTAGAATGGATGGATCATCTGGTAACTTTAATTTTTTGAAGAAAAGTTTTACAAAATAACGTCAGTGTTTTATATTCTTCTCAGCACTGTAGGAGGGTTCCAATTTCTCTACATCCTTGCCAACACCTGTTATTGCCTATCTTTCTTATTATAGCCATCCTAAGTAGGTGTGAAGTGGTATCTCAATGGAAAATAATTTTCTTAGCATGTGCAATGGTGTGATATATGGGTAGATATGAAAATAGATTCACGGAGACATAATAAGATGATAGACAAGAATATACAGGGTATATTTTTAGGTATAAGAAGGAAGGAAGCTTCCAAACAAAGTACTGTATTTTTTTTTTTCTGAGAACTAGCATACTCAAGGTCAGATACATTTTTGTTGAAATTGTGGCTCCTTCAAAGGTACTGGCCATGACTAGCTTTCAAAGGATGAACACTATTCATACAAAATGAGAAAAGAGAGAACAAATTTCAAAAAGAACATTTGAAATAATATTTCTGGAAGTCAAGTTGTACACGGTATCATTGTGAAGTATAGAGTAGATTAATTTTGCTTGGGCATGCCGTTTAACATTGGGACAATGAGATTGGGAAAATATATAACTATTGCAAATGAAATAGAGAAACAGAAATAATTAAAATGATTGCACATATAATATTTTGAAAAATGCAAGATGTTAATAGGTTTAAATGTCATAATGAGTGATACATGATAATTAATGAGACTGTGCACTGAAATGTTCAAGAAAATCTTCATAAAGAGATGCTATTTGAGTGGATGAGGACACTTATGTCACGTTGGTCCATTGTCAGAGGGAATTATTTAAAATTAGATAAGGTTGGGCAAGCCTCTACCTCCTATTTGGCTCTTGCCACAAGCCCTGTGCTGGACAGTAGTATCCCACTGCACCCTGGCTTTCTGAGGACTTTGGAGCTGTGATTGCTTCTGGACTCTTTGTTTTTCCATTCTTTTGAATTTAACTAGACTACCAGCTACATCACATTTATTATAAAAAAAAGAAGTACTTTACATGATGGGATTAATTAGCTATATCATAATAGGAAGCAAATATTACTTATTGATAAGGAATTAAGAAATGGCAATATTGGAATTCACATGCTTTTTAAGGTCACAAATTGCTTCTTCTCACTGTGGGAGTAGGACCCTGTCCCCAAATGTTTTAGGGGACTATCTGCTATGGATAATGTTCCTTCCTTGTACACAGGAGATGGAACTGGAAATCAAGAGAAGAGCTGGGAGATGTTGGAAAATGACCACAGCCAGACAAAATGATGAGGAAGGGATAAATATGAATTCGAGGCAAAATACGTGAAAGAAAAGAGATAAGAGTAGGCCAATCCGATGCTAGTCACTAAGAATAACAAACCAATGTCAGAATGCAAACGTTTGGAGGTGTGTATTTCCATTTCCAACAGTAGAGATCACCACAAAGCAACTCATAAGTTAGGCTTGGAAAAGTTGAAATGATGTGAGGAGATAGATACATGGAGTTCTCTGGTGAGGAGTTGGGGAGGTGATCAACCTGAAAGGGCAACTCCATGTTCACGGCGTCAGGGACTGAGGCTTCCTGTCCTGTTGCTTTGCTATCGAGAGGGTCTGCAGGGTGGAGTGGGGTTCTATTCTCAAGGCTCACCAATGGCGGATTCCCCAAGCATCACGTATGTATCCTGGAAGCCAAAAGGACAAGGAGGAGAAAAAAAAGTCGCTACTATCCTTTAAAATCATTGTGAAAGAACAAGAGAACACGTTTATATTTTACCAACTATAATTTAACCATCAAGTCTAACTGCAAAGCATGCTGGGAAATTGTCCCAGAACGTGTAAGTGTTATTTCTACCCAGGAAGAGGGCAATGGTGTAGGGTAACGGATAATGCCAGAGTCTCTCTCATGTCTCCTTTGATAAAGAATCAGTGCAAATCCTCTTACAACCTGTAGTTTTGTGACTCTCTACTCTTCTTTCAGGGAGAAGAAAAATGAGTTTCATGGCAGCGAGTAGCATTTTTTGTTCGTGCCGTATGCTGCCCTGCATTTCAAATCAGCTGCTCATCACCATGAGAAAGTGTTTTCTCAGATGCCAAAAGCAGAGTTGATCTGTTGTGTAGGGGTGAGGTGTGTTCTATAGCAGCTTCTAGCTGAGCCCTAGACACTGATGGTCCTCAGGGTGTTCTGTGGTTGTTGTAAATATTTCTGATTCTTTTCGGGGCACTGTGCTTGGAGTGTAGGATATATGGTTATGCTTAAATTTTAAATGTATTTACATGATGCTCTGCATTGAGTAAATATTTATTGAACTAAACGCACATCAAGAATTGTGTTAGTGTTGATAAGTCCTTTAACAGAGAACAAATATAGATAAAATTATATATCTCAGACCCTCAGATGTTTGTAATACAGTGAGTGGATGACAAGTGTACCAACAACAAGGGAATATTGCAGCATGAGCAGTGTCACCACACACACACACACACACACACACACACCACTATTATATCATACCACATATTTAATATATTATATTAAATATTATGTCATATTAATACATTATATTCAATATATTTCATATTATATTTTATTATATGTTCAAGTAGAGATGAGTAATATATTCATCCCATTTTCCAAAAGATAAAATTTTAGTAATTTGCACTTAAAAGGAAAATAGGGGCGTGTGGGTGGCTCAGTTGGTTGAGCCTCCAACTTCAGCTCCTGTCACAGTCTCTTGTGGGTTCAAGCCCCACATCGAGTTTTGCATTGACAGTGCAGAGCCTGCTTCAGATGCTCTGTCTCCTTCTCTCTCTGTCCCTCCCCTTCTCACTCTCTCTGTCTCAATAAGAAAAAAAAATTAAAAAATAGGAAAATAGAGAAGAACAGCTTCTACCCATTTTGGAAAAGAGAAGAGATGTGACTATATTCCAAAAAAGCAAGGCATTGAGGTTACCTTCTTCTCTTAGATATTCTTCCAGTGTAAGCATGTCTGCCAGTACCACGTACAGCTCAGGGTGATGCCTGAGAAGTTGCTTTTCACTGAAAACCCGATGGCACACTCAGGTGGAGATTCTGTCCCTGGCTGGCATGATGGGGGTAAGGAGATTATCTACAGCATTAACAATATTTATTTTCCCTTTTGTAGATGAAAAAGTGAAGTGATGCTTGTTACATGCCATGACTTGTCAGGGCAAAGCAGAGACATGTGCCCACTATTGCTGATGTGACATTGGGCACAGAAAGCTGTGGAGAGTGATGTGATAGGTTAGGTTTATTCTTCGTACAATGTGGTCCCTAAATAACAACGTGAGCTACGAATTGCACAATGTAACATATGCCCTCAGATACTTAGTTTAAGTAAATAAAACCATCAGATACATTTTGCATTGTTCTCTCTAGCCTGTCAGAGAGGCTGGTGTTGCAGATGAACAGAATATAAATTTGACACATTTCAATGCACCGTATTGGGACAAATAAGGCATCTGAAGATGAGAAATTGCACAGTTTCAAAAATTTAATATTAGTCTTTAAGTGGCATGTCTGCTTTCAGGGTTTGGAACTAAATACCTAAGGCTTGGGTGATTGAAATGCAATTGTGGCTTCCCATTTATTACAGTTCATCATTTTCGTTACTTACACCTAATTTAATCAATCATTCTTATTAGAGTTTTCTGATTTAAGAAAGGATATAAAATTACCTTTTGTTGAATTACAAATGTGACTACAAAAGCTATTAATATTTCTCGAGGTCTGGTGTCCTTGTGCCCAGAATGAGATTGTGTTATTTTATTAAATTCAAAAACGTTTCTGTTTTCACTGCCTTCTTCATTCTGTACGATTTGTGTTTCCAGTGTTGTTCATAAAGCTTTCTTAAGATCTGTTGCTATCATCACTCTCATTCAACAAATATTTTTATAGTAGTACACTCATTAATACTTTAAGGAAAAACCTGTAGTATTTCAGATAAGTGAATGTGTTTCTAATAATCCTTATTGTGCTCTAACATCAGAAGCAATCTAATTCTACATTTTCTAAATTTCCATATATGCTTTAGAGCTACCATGAATCATTTTGAAATTCAGCAACATAAGGCTTTTAAGCTGGCCATATAAAAAATATATCCTACATAGTGGCGCCTGGGGAATCAGTGGGTTAAATGTGTTACTTCTGTTCCAGAGCTCAGAGCCTAGAGCCCGGAGCCTGCTTTAGATTCTGGATCCCTCTTTAGCTCTGCCCTGCTGCAGCTCATGCTCTCTCTCTCTCTCTCTCTCAAAGAAATAAACATTAAAATATTAAAATATATATATATATATATCT
>NW_027532163.1:112835-137192 GCF_008692635.1 Crocuta crocuta
TCTCCAACATAAAATATTTTGAAAAAAAAGTACTGCTGGCAATAATTTTCATAACATTCTGGTACAGCCGTACTATTGCCTACAATTTAGGGGTCAGAGAAATGAGTCCCAAACAGGTCAATACATTCACTCAAAGTTACAGCTTAAGGCCATGAGACCCAGGACCACACAGCAGATTTTTGACTCATTCTAATATCCCAGTTTGCAGGCAGAAATAGATTCTTCCAGACAGGTTAAAATAAATCTAGCATCAAAACACCTATCTTTTCCTGTGTTTATTAAGAGAACAAACACCGTCTTTTTACTGCTCCTTTATATTTGTCCTTTACTTCATATCCAGGTGCTTTTTAAAAGGGGAGTTTAAATTGATTCTGTCTAGTTTATCATCTGAACTAGATAGATGATCAGATTTCTGCCTCTAGCACCAACTGAAACTGGTTAGTAAAAATCACTTACTTAGTTGTCATATTTAATGCATCTTTTTTTTTTTTGAGAATGAGAGAGAATGAGCAAAGAGAGGGGCAGAGAGAGAGAGAGAGAGAGAGAGAATTGGATCTTAGGCAGGTTCCATGTACAGCCTGATGTGAGGCTCGATCCCATGACTACTAGGATCATGGCCTGAGCCGAAATCAAGTGTCAGGCACTTAACCAACTGAGTCACCCAAGTGCCAGTTTAATACACATGTTGAATCTGCACTCTGCTTTGGAGATACGATTTTTTTTGAAAATTGCCTTTTTAAAAATCCTGTTATGGATTGAATTGTGTCCTTCTAAAATCCATATGTTGAAGACCTAATCTCAACTACCTCAGAATGTGACCTTACTTGAAATAGAGTTGGTGCAGATATAATTAGTTAAGATGAGGTCACACTGGGCCCCTAATCTGAGTGACATCCTTTCAAAAAGAGGAAATTTGGGCATTGACTTACATGGACACAAAGCAGGGGATACCATGTGAAGAGAAAGCAGATATTGGGGTGATTTTTCTACATACCTAAGGATGCCATTGCCAAGAACTGCCGGAAAAGCGTAAGAAGCTAGGAAGGAAGCATGGAAGAGACTCTCCCTCACGCCCTCAGAATTCACCAGCTCTGCTGACGCTTGAGCTCAGGCTTCAAGCCTCCAGAACTGTGAGACCATAGCTTTCTGTTGAGGAAGCCACTCAGTTTGTGCTACTTGGCTATGGTCACCTTAAGCCAACAAATACAGCCTGTTTTCTTTTCCTTTAGAAAGCCATTATTCTTTCCAGACTTTTCCTTTTTTACTTATTTATTATTATTTATTTTTTAAATGTATTTTTATTTACATTTTAAAGATTCTTTAGGAGTCCCTAATAATGCAGGTTTCCCATCCTTTGTCAGTGATTAGCATGCTAGTCTTCCACCAAGGTCTGATCTTGTGTGTTAGTCTCCACACACTTTTTCGGAATAATATCAAAATCTTGTGGTTTCCGCTGTCACCAACTTAGAGAACCAGAGCACATATCTTCTAAAGTTTAGGCACAAATTACTCAATGTATCTAAAACTAAGTATATAGAATTTACTACGTGTCCCTAAATTCTTTTCTGTATTTGTTCAATGTAATCCACTCATCTAACTCAGTTACACAAGCAAAAATACAGAATGAAGGTCAGTCTATATTCATCACTTAACTTCATGCCCTACACTTAAATAGTAAATAAGCTTAGTCAATTCTATAACCGTAGTAGCTCTTAGATAAATCCATCTTTTGTAACCATTTAAATTCTCTTCTAGTCAATTGCAGTAGTTTTGCAACATGTCTTTTTGTCTCTTGCCTTGTATGCTTCCCCAATTCATTGCTGGAAGACTGATTAATCCAAGAGACAAATCAAATCTTGCTTGAAGTGATTGGTCTTTAGTCTATTATTCAGGAAAGCAGTTATTTCTGGAATGGAGGTACACATACCCCACCCCCGTTCTGTTCTATGTCATAATAGCATATTATGACTTCTGTTAAAAAAAGAATTTAACTATATAGAGAAATACGTTATCAATGTGATTGCAATTCTTCGTTTTTTTCTTTAATGTTTATTTATTTACTTTTGAGAGAAAGCACATGCAGGGGAGGGGCAGAGAGAGAGAAGAAGAAATAGAATCCAAAGCAGGCTCCAGGCTTCCAGGAAGGGTTAATGAATGAGGAGATCAGGACCTTAGCCTAAATTGTATGCTTAACTGACCGAGCCACCCAGTGCTCCCAACCCCTACCCCCACCTCATGATTTTAATTCTTAATACATGTTAATGAGGATACAGGGTTTTTCTTTTTTAATTTTTAATGTTTATTTTTGAGAGAGAAAGAGAGAGAACATGAGAAGGGGAGGGGCAGAGAGAGAAGGAGACACAGAGTCTGAAGCAGCCTCCAGGCACTGAGCTGTCAGCACAGAGCCAGACGTGGGGCTCCAACTCTCCGAGTGCAAGATCATGACCTGAGCCCAAGTCAGACCCTTAATTGACTGAGCCACCCAGGCGCCCCAATGAAGATACAGTTTTTAAATGCAGTTTCTTTATTTAACACTCTTTTATAGGTTTTAACATCAAAGCAAGTCTCTTTAATCTAGAATAAGAAATAATGCAGTTCAATTGCTGTTGTTTTGTAGTAATGAAATGTTGTAGTTTTCAATGAATTTACATCAACATTTTTATCATCTGATAAGCTTAAAACACCCTAAACAAGACTCTGGTTCCATATCTACTTCACCTTCTAATCTGCCCCCTCCAAGCACATCCACACACAATAGAGCCCGCTGTCTCTCTCTCTCTCTCTCTCTCTCTCTCTGTCTCTAAGGATCAACAACATGCCACCAGAGAGAGTGAACATATTTCTTAATCAGTCATTTTGTGAGTCTGGATGAAGTTCTTATTTATCTGTAGGTAATTCATTAAAGAGAAAAACTTTGATTTTATAGGAAAAGTGGTAGAATTCTTTTAAAAGTTTTTCAAAACATTTCTAATGTTGAAATGGAATTTAGACATTTTGGCATTTGGCATTTTGTATCTTATACAGTTATTAAGCAAGTTAACATGCTTTCGTTCCCTGGCATTTTCTATTCTATTTATACATATCTGAGTGGTACAACTTTCTTCCACAAAGAAAGTTCCTAATAACAGGGAGGTGAGTTGTGTTCTTGATATTGNGAGGAGGGCACCTCTCAGGCAGGGATGGGCGTGGCGTGATCCAGTGCCTCAGGTGGGAGCTCTGCCTTGGTGGTTGTGGGGAGGAGAGTGACGGTGCTTTAGTCCCTTCTTGAACTCCGCGCTGCACTTAGCTTTTTTGGGCGTGTAAACTCCCCGTACCGGGGTCGCAGCCGAAGTTGGTTGCACTCTTCAACCCAGGCCAGTTCCAATCTCCAAATCCCAGTCCGCGCGCCCCGCTGAAGTTGCCTTATACACAGCGTCCCAGGCAACCCCCTCGGGCGATTCCAGGCTCCCTGCCGAGCTCTGGGGGCGGAGTCAGAATCGCTGCTTCCTTCTCTGGGTCAGGCTGGCGCGCATGGGCGGGGGCTTGCCTGCCGGGTGCGCTGAGCCCGATTCCGCTGGAGTGAGGAAAACCGGGTCCCTCTATGGCTCGTCACCCGAAACACGAACTCACAGGCTAATAATCCAGTTTTTAGTTCTCTGCCTTCCCTCTCGAGTTCCAGCCAGCCAGGAGCGCGGACGCCCGGTGTCCGCGCGGCTCTTTCAGGGGCCCCAGCCGCCCGGGAGCTACGATGGCGGCAGGCACGCCACCGCTCTGAAGTCCAGCCTCCAGGAGCCCGCACAAAGAAGCAGTTTGTGTGCTCAGCCCCCCCCTCCCCAGGACCAGTTGGCGCGAGGGGACCTGGGGTGCAGGGATTTGGCAAGTACGGTCTTTCTATGCACCGAGCGGAGGTTCCCCCCCCCGCCCCCCGAGTGGAGGTTTTTCTGTTTCGCTCTCTCTCCTTTTCCCCTCTCACTCCCCGTAGAGGGTAGAGGGGGATCGCCTCCCACCCTGGAGTCTCCGATCCCGGCCCGATTTTATCTTCCCCGGTTCGCACTCACATTAGAAGGCTCTCTCAGTGGATTCTGCGTCCTTTTTCTCCCAATCTCTCAGGTTTTGTAAGGTTTCCAATGGCTTCAGATCTTTTCTGTGTGATGTATGGGCGCGAGTGCAAGTACGGAGCTCCTTACTTCTCTGCCATCTTGCCCTCTCTCTGTTCTTTGACATTCTACTTCCACTTGAGGAATACTTTTCTCTTCTCCTTATCTTTGACCTTGTATCTTGCTCAGGCCCACAGCATACCAGCGGATATGATGCAAGCAAGAGCTTGAAATGTGCACGTGCACTGGGTTCTCTCTCTTGCACTCTGCCTTTACCATGAAGACATGCTGAGGAGCCTGACGGTTCCAGAAAAAGAAAAAGCACTTGCAGTAGGTAGATCTTGACCAAACCCATGACCTGGAAATAATCCTAACCAAGGCCAGCAGAGGTCAGCAGAGCTGGACCAACAGATGACCGTTTGAAGTAGAGACACCTCCGTTGAATAATTGCCAAGTAACAATAAATGCTCATCGTTAGAAGGCTCTCAGTTTAAGGGCCGTTTATTATAGACCAATAGTTGTTTGACATAAAGGAATCTGCTATATAGTGATTATAATTTCAGGTTAATTTTTGTTTGTTTGTTTGTTTTGATCTGGTATTTAAACATATTTACTTACAAAGTTGTAAAAGTGTGTTCTGTGCTAAGGAAATAAATAAAGAGTAGCTTGGCTGTGAGTTTTGTTACCATTTACCTTTGATTTAATAACAAAGTGATAAAGGCAGAAACACAGCAAAGACATCAATGGTATAAATGTAACGAGATGAGTATTTTTATTCAGCAAAATTTATCTGTGACAATTTCTTAAGTGATCATGGAAGTTATAAGCAAGTTATTCTCCGTGGAATCTTTATAAGCTTGCCTGGGTGGTTAGCCTGATTACACAAACATGGAAGACAGTGATAGAATGATTTCTTGATTAAAAGAAAAAGTATGTGTCTGTATATATGGGTATTTACTTAGAATTGGATTTGTTTTTCATATTGAGTTGGCTCCAAGAATGGCAAATAGGCAACATTCATACAGAAATTCAAAGCCATTGAGAGAGAAACATACCTAGAAGTGAAATTATTAACATGTCATTGTTAACTCCTTAAAATAAACCAAACTTATTTATGTTATAGACCTCTAGTGCTTATAGCAATGCCGTACACAATGTTGGTACATCATGAATAAACAATTAATAGTGCTATGTGATTAAAACAATGATGACACATATATATTGCTAACAAAAACTTAGATGCTCAGGAATTTCCTCACCTGCCTGGAAGGACAGTCATAGAACCAATTCCTAATACTTTAGAATCAGCTAAATCAATGGCTTACTCAATGACAAATATGCCCTTCATTTCTTTCTTTTTTGTTTTAAGTTTTTATTTTAATTCACTTAGTTAACATACAGCGCTATATTACTTCTGGGTGTACAATATTGTCATCCAATATATCCATACATCACCCTGTGCTCACCATGACAAGTGCCCTCTTTTATCCCCATCACCTATTTAACCCATCTACCTACCCCCCTCCTCTGTGGTAACCATCTCTTTGTTCTATATAATTGAGAGTCTGTTTCCTTTTTTTAAGAGTCTGTTTCTTGATTTCTCTCTCTCCTATTTTTCCTTTTGTTTGTTTTGTTTCTTAAATTCCACCTGTGAGTGAAATCATATGGTATTTGTCTTTTTCTGACTGACATATTTCACTCAGCATTGTTTCCTCTGGCTCCATCTATATTGTTGCAGGTCCTTTATTTCTGAATGTTGAAGTCAGAGCTACCTAATTTATGGTGAAGATGATCTGGACAAACATGTAGAAAGTAAGTCAATCAAAGGGAAAAGAAATCATTTGATCATATCTCAGTAAATGTACTAAAGACATTTGTGACCTAATACTGTGTTGGGTAAACATTTACAAGACACTATCATTTATTTCTTTATCCCAAAATAATACCACGTGTAGCCTGGGAAACAGATGTTCATAGTAGGAAAGAGCACTCTCTGTAACCCTTTATTTCTGAGTATTAGCCAAGATCCAGGGCAAAGGTTTGCAGAAATCATGTTTCTGGTGGAAGTAAAATAGCTCAGATCCATTGTGCCTCCATTTTTAATGACTGCACAAAACTAAATGAAATCTTGTTTTGTTCTAGGGAAGAAAAAATAAATAAAAACCTGTAACATCAAGATTGATGCCCCTAGTTGCTTTTAATTATGTTCCTACTTTTACCCCCTGAGGTGAAAGTCAGATGGCTTCTGTATTCAGTTTACTAAGTGAAATCATGGCAAATAAAAATCCTATTAATGCATTGACTACAGTAAAGGATCTATTAAAAAAAATCAAACTTTGATAGCTTTTACAATATTCACACTGACCAGAAAGTCCTTAAATTAATACATAATATATTTAAGCCAGAATTTGAACCTTCATGTGTATTCATGATTTCCTAAATGGGGATTAAACTAGTGGAAATGCCTCCTCAACAAAGAACACAAGTCCTCAGAGATAGTATAAAAGGAATCAAGAAAAATTGAAGGAACTTCGTGTAAACTTTTTCTGAGGTAAAGTTTTTTTGGTGAATAACTGTTGAGCTCTTGAGTTTCTTATAGAGTATGTTCCCATCTCTCTCTTTTAAAAAAATATTTATTTATTTTGAAGAGAGAGAGAGAGAGAGAGAGAGAATCCCAAGAAGGCTCTCAGAACAGAGCCTGTTGTGGGGGAGGCGGACTCAATCTCATGAACTGTGATATCATAATCTGAGCTGAAATCAAAAGTCAGACATTCAACCAACTGAGCCACCCACACCACCCCCTCTTATCTCTCTCTTTATAGGAGGTCATTACCGGGCATGTGGGGTGGCACACACAAAAAGTAAAATCTCCAAATGCATCCTTCCCCCACATTTTATGCCATTATATCTGTAAATTTACTTGAATACTTATACGTCCCTTCATTATTCATAACCAGTGATCTACATTTAGGTCTTTTGGGTCTTGTTCCTTTTACTTACTCATCCACCTTTCATCAAAAACATATCTATTATTTCACATATCATCATTATACCTTCTTGTTTACCACATCCTTTTCATTAATATTTATATGTGCATACTTCTCTTCTACCTGAGAATAAGATAATTAAAAATAAAAAAGCTAGATCACTCAATAGATAGAAAGATAGATAGATGATATAGATAGATAGATAGATAGATAGATAGATAGATAGATAGATAGATAAGATACATAGATAGATGATAGATAGATACACAAAAAAATCTCTATGGGGGCCTGGGTGGCTCAGTTGGTTAGGCATATAACTTATGATTTCCACTCAAGTCATTATCTCATGGTTTGTAAGTTCAAGCCCCATGTCAGTCTCCATGCTGGCAGTGTGGAGCCTGCTCAAGATTCTCTCTTTCCCCTCTCTTTCTGCCCCTTCTTATTTCATGCTCTCTTTCAAAATAAATTAAAAAAAATCTCTACATAGGTAGACAGTTAGATAAATAGATAGATGTTCTATAATGGATATATATCTCTTTTTAAAATCATTTTTAATGTTTATTTATTTTTGAGAAAGAGAGAGACAGAGAGACAAAGGACAAGCATGGGAGGGGCAGGGAGAGAGGTAAACACATAATCTAAAGAAGGTTCTAGGCTCTGAGCTGTCAGCACAGAGACTGATGTGGACTTGAACTCACAAGTTGCAAGATCATGACCTGAGCCAAATTTAGACACTTAACCAGTTGAGATACTCAGGTGCCCCTGTAATGGATATTTCTTTAGGGATAGAGGAGAAAGAGAAGAGAGAAGTGTGAAAAGAGAAAAGAAAGAGAGAACAGGAGGTCAATGATACATTGCTGTGAGAACAAAAAAGGGAGACAAGGAGATGCGAGATAGACTTGTATGTGCACAAAATGAAAGTTCTAGAATTTAGGGCAAATATTAAGGATTTAAGTCTTGAAGAATAAAATGATAAAGGAGGTTTCAGAAACAAACTACTTTGCAATTAATGCCTGAAGCTAAAAAAACACTTTATCATTCTGGAAGAATGTTCCTTCTTCTACATAAAGCTGCATAAAATAATAATATAGCAATTTTTATCGATTAATTTAATTAATTTTAGTCCTTACAGAGATCAGGAAGCTTCCTGTAACCACTCAAATGAGAAAAATGGCAAAAAGATATAAAAATATAATGGGATATTTTGAGATAGTATTTTGTGGAGTAGATTTAAGACTTTCAAATAAATATTCCATGATGCACCTGTTATATATGGTTGACATATAGACGCCCTAGATAAAAGGAAAATAATGGGTCAGTACAAATGTGCCTTGTAAATAATAGTTCAGTCATAACATTGAAGAACTAGAATGTAGAACTGACTATCTTATTCCTATATTCAAAGCCCTTCTTTGATCATTTTATTCATTTAATAAGTCATTTAAATGCTGTTACTAGGTTTTACTGTGTGAAAACCACAATGCAATGCGTTGGGAATGTAGTTAGGAATAAAACTCAGCTCTCAACTTACATAACTTACATTATGATAAGGAGAATAGATGAGAAAGCAGCCACCTCAGAACTGTTTTGAAAGAGCAAGAATAGAGGGGCACACAGTATATTGTGGGAACAGGAAAGGGAGCATAATTCAGCACAAAAGGTCAAGAAATGTGTATCAGTCAAGATGACAGTTGAGGTAAATTTTAAAGGCTAAGTTAGGATTCACCAAGAAGATAAGGTGAAAAGAGCAAGAGTTGGTAGTCATAGCATGAATTTAGCCTTCAATGATTAAGCAACTCAATAACCTCAAATACAGCACAGATATTTACACTTCTGGCTATGTTCTCTATACCACAGTCACCTGGTAATTTTAAGCAGTGTGCATAATTAATGCAGATATTGAACCTAATACATTATTAATAAAACTGGCAATAGGTTGGGATGAAGTTTTGTTGCTCTCTTGTACCCATGAGACACACTGAGAAAATCTATTGTTTTTTTGTGCAACTCCCTTTTCTTCTCCCCTTGATGACAGATCCTGATACACAGAACAAGTCATTCTTTCACGAGCTTCATGCCAGACCAGAGAGTAGGTGGTCTCTGAGGAAATAACAGAACAAATAATTAAGTGTTCTCTCACACTGGGAGAGCGTCATATGACATTGATCTACAGGTGGGCACTGCTGTCTTGACCTACAAGTCTGCAAAATGTTAAAGGTCCTTTGAAATATGCCAGGGCAAGGGAGTGTTCTCTGCAGTAATATATTTCTAAAACAAGGAGCCATTAACCACTATATTTTGACAAGGAAACGTTCACTGGAAATGTGAAGATGCTGACACCAGCTATGACTCTGCCAACCACTAACACACAGAGTAGTTAAGTCGCGTCTTTTTATAAATATGAACATCATTTTCTCTAGCAAAATAAAGTTGGATTGATTGATATTTAATTTTCCTTCTGTATTCTAACACTTCATGATTCTAAGATCTTATAATAGTACTGTTAAATTCCTACAAGATTTTTTAAATGTTTATTTATTTTGAAAAAGAGAGAGAGAGAGGGAAAGATAGGAAGAGAGGGAGGCAGAGACTCTCAAGAAGGCTCTGCAGTGCCAGTGCAGAGCCCAACGTGGGGCTTGAGCTCACGAACCATGTGATCATGATCTGAGAGGAAACCAAGAGTCAGACGTTTAACCAACTGAGCCATTCAGGCTCCCCTCCTGCAAGTTTTGCAATAACTATAACAGCACATACTGATAGTGTTTTGTAACATATTTAACATATAAATAATAAATTATGGACTTATTTTCAATATATTTAAACCTTCCTTAATAATTCTAAGGATTATTAAGTAGAGGTCCATGGATCATGCCTCTGTTAGGTCTTATATATATATTGGAAACTGTTAGGAGTATATGTCTGTCAGTCTGTGTGTGTGTGTGTGTGTGTGTGTGTGTGTGTCTGTGTGTGTGTATACATATATGGGTATATATACAGCTATGGACCCCTCCCACAGCTAATGGAAGGGTCTAGAGCTGTCTTCAGATTTGAAAATAGACTGGTGACCTCTACCCACTCATTCTACTCCCCCTCCCACCTCTGTCTCTCTCTCTCTCTCTGTCTCTCTCTGTCTCTCTCTCTCTCTCTCTCTCACACACACACACACACACACACACACACACACATTATGAACCACTGGTATGCTTATATCTCCTATGATTTTTGCTTTTATATCTTGTTTAGTCAAAGTCCAACCAGAAAAAGAGAAACCAGTCTGTCATTTCAAACTTGGGGAATTTAACACAGTAAATTTTTCCCATAGTAGAGAGCTGAGAAGCCAGTAAAGGACAATGAGGCGATCTGCTGATTACATATGTGCACAGGAAGCCACTAAAGGTTGGAGAGACAAAAGGAAGAAGTAGGTTTTAAAAAAATAATGTTTTATTTATTTCTGAGAGGAAGATTGAGAGAGAGAGAGAGAGACAGGGTGAGCAGGGGAGGGTCAGAGAGAGAAGGAGACAACGAATCAGAAACAGGGTCCAGGCTCTGAGCTGGAGAGCTGGCTGTCAGCACAGAGCCCGACGTGAGGCGCGAGCCCATGAACGGTGAGATCACGACCTGAGCCGAAGTCGGACACTTAACCGACTGAGCCACCCAGGCGCCCCACTCTTGCCTTTTTTTGTGAAAGACGTATTGACTGTTTAAGTGTGACTTTATTTCAGGACTCTGTTCTGTTCCATTGATCATTGTGTATGTTTTTGTGCCAGTTACCATACTGCTCTGATTACTATAGTTTTATTTATTTCTGAGAGGAAGATTGAGAGAGACAGAGACAGAGAGAGAGAGAGACAGGGTGAGCAGGGGAGGGTCAGAGAGGGAGGGAGACAACGAATCAGAAACAGGGTCCAGGCTCTGAGCTGGCAGTCAGCACAGAGCCCGACGTGAGGCGCGAGCCCATGAACCGTGAGATCACGACCTGAGCCGAAGTTGGACGCTTAACCAACTGAACCACCCAGGCACTCCGGGAAGAAGTAGTTTAACCAGAGCCCAGCAGTTACGGTTACCACTCAAAGCTGGAAGCCCACAGGTCTGTCCGGAGGAAGCTGAAGCCATACAGGAGGTACACCTGGAGACAGTGCCTGAAGGCGGGGCTCCAACTGGCTGAAGAATCGCTTACCCTTTAATTCTGCACAGAGCAAGGCAATGGAAGGGGGGCCTCTGACCATAAGCAAACCGGGGCAGCAGAGAATTTAGAACTAATTAAAAACATAAAAATTATTTTCACACCAGATCCTCCTGTTCTCTTCTTTACTTCTCATGATGCTATCACAATCATTTCTAGCAAGTATGCAGGCTCAGAAACTTGAGTCCTTTTTGATTTTTCCCCTTGCCCTTGTTTCAAAAATCATAATCATATTTATTATGACATCTCAATTTTTACCTGAGAAAAATTATGTGTGTATGTGTGTATTTCAATTTTCTGCTAATATTTCATCTTTGACTCTGGTTCCTGATACAGGGGTCCTAAATTTTTCAATTTCTTTAAGTGATTAGAACATCTTTGTTCTAATGAGATGGCTCTTGATGGGCTCTGGGATCAGGGTCGATCACTAAAAAGACCAAAACCATGATTAGAAGCTTAGAACTTTCAGCCCTAGCCTCCATCCTTAAAAGAAGAGAGAGGCCCTGGAAAAGGAGTTAATGATTGATTGTGTCTATGCAATGAAGCCTCCATTAAAATGCATGAAGTATGGCGTTTGGAGAGTGTCCGTGTTAGTGAAGACATCACCATGCCTGGACGGGGGCACACTCCAAGTCCACGGGGACAGAAACTTGCACTTGCAACCCTTCCAGAATTCACCCTCTTTATCTTCCTGTTCATTTGTATCTTTTAAAATAAGACTATATGATAAATCTTCAAAGGTAAATAAACTGTTTTTCCTGGATTCTGTGAGCTACTCCTGTAAGTTGTTGAACCTAAGGTGGGGGGAGAGTGCTGTGGGAACTTGTGATTTGTAGCCAAATCAAATAGAACATCTAGGTAACGTGGGCTCTCCCTACTTGTGACTGACATTTAGAGTGGGAAGCAGTCTCATGGGATTGAGCTCTTAACCTTTGAGGGTCTGTGCTAACTCTGATTAGTATCTGAACTGAATCAAATTGTAGAATGTCTAGCTAATGATACAGAATTGGTCAGTGTAGGGAAAAACCACACGCCTCGTGTCAGATGTATTGTGTAAAGGAAAACAGTGAAATGAGTTTTCCCAAGACAATACCCTTTTACTTCCTAATAATCCCACATAATTTTTTCAATATCATCCAGATTGGCCAACCTCCTAGTTTTCTTTCCCTCTCAACTCAACTCATCATACTAAAGTCTCCATATTCACCTTCTCAAGTCCAAGTTCAGATCCTATGACTTGCCCACTTCCAAAATTTTATAAAAATCTGGATTTAGTCACTAGGCACATTTACTTTATGGTCTGATTCCTACCATTTTTTTTTTTTTTTTTTGGTCTTTTGTTTCCATTAGAGTGAACTATAAGCCCTGTCATGGCACACAGGATTTGAGGAAACACTGAGCTAAGAAATTTTGCCCAAATTTAGCCTGGCATCCACCAGCACTAGCCTGTGTCCTTAAAGACGACCTCAGCCCTAATGCTGAGTTTTTGCTTAAAAAAGGCAATGCCGCCAAACAACGATGTGTAGATTGTCCCAACCTATAATCCCATATCATTTCCACTAATTTCCCACTTGTTGCTCTTTTGCAATTTTCCATTTTCCTGTAGCTTCTTTTGTTTCCTCTATGTTTTCCCTTTGTCATCTTTTCTTAGTGGAGCTGTACTCCAGGTAGAGTGGTGTCTTGCTCTCCAACTGTCGTAGTCTGAATAAAACCTTCCTTCACACCTTTAACAAGAATCCAGTGCAGTTTCCCTTTGACATCAGACACGAACCTGGTTGAGTGACACTCCTAGCACTTCTCTGTACACAATGTGCCCATCTTTGTATTTGGATTCATGAGTGCAGGTATGTTTGGAAAAACCTTTTTTCGAACTTCACATGTCCAACTTCTTGTTCACCTTTGAAGATCAGATCACATGCAACCCCTTGTTATATTACTGCTTGGCTAATTATGCTTAATTATTCATCCTTCTGGCTGTCTAGGTCCACACAAGCGTGAACTTTCCGCTTTGCTTCTCTTGGGGCTGGGAAGATCCTGTGACTAGTTGTGTGGATCATGTTCTCAAAGGGGACTTGGGTCTTTTCTGGGTCAGATCATGTGACAGCAATTCAGTAAGTGCCAGGTCCATAGTTTTTTCTTCTGCTGTGATAGGCAAAGGGGGTAAGAGTGGTTCTTGTGTCAAGCTGGGTCTTGGAATTGGAATAAAAATATTAAAGCCCCTAGCTGTCCCTCAGGGAGCATGGGAGCCTTTCATTTTCATACAATTGAGATTTTAAGTATTTTGTTACCACAGTACAACCTAACCCAACACATTTCTTTTACTGTAGCTCTCTTCAGTAATTTAAAATGCCAAAAATAAATGATAATTCTTTATGTATTTATAAGGTTTTTCCTAATGGATTGGAAAGCTTTAATGACAGAATTTGTTTTTTGGAATGTGATAGATCTATGTTTTCTTAAAATTGCAAAAATAAATGAATTCATATACAACTAGATGAATGCTTTCTTCCATCTATATTTTTGATTTAGAATTGTACTTTTTAAGTGAGTACTTTGGATTTAATAATCCTATGTGCTTTAACTGAGACAACTGTACATTTTGCTTCCTAAGGGATTCTTTATACTGTAAAGGGCACAGGCAAATCATTATCGATATACCCATAAGTTTTTTGTACAACATTTCCGAGATGTGTTGGCTGCTACAAGATTGGCCTTGATTATAGTGGGAATGAAAGCACCAATACGGATTTAGAAAGTGCTGATGCAGTATCACTGGCTTATATATCTATAACCAGTCTGTTTCCAATTTTACAAGAAGGTCTAGCTGGCATTGTTAGCATTTTTCAAAAGTTGAAAGCAATAGGAAATAACCTTAGGTTTAATAGGCTTGTTTTGCTAGCAATTGGATTTTTTTCTATGAAAATTATTGATTCATTTCAACTTGCCCCATAGATAGTATTGTCAAAATTGTTTACTGTTGGAAAATAGAATCAACACTCAATAATTGACAATAAAGTAGAAGGGTTTGCTATGGATGGCTCCAATATGCAGAGAATTATCAAATCAATGGTTTCATATTCACAAAAATATATTTTTATTTTACATTTTATATATATATGTACATATATATACATATATATGTACATATATATATATATTTAAGTTGAACACTTTCCAACAAAACAACCTGATTACAATATGACCTGACTCTGTGTTAGACACTACCAGTTTTCAGTGTGTGCCATACCAGATTTAGAAGCTTTTGCTGTTCTAGGGGCACCTGGGTGGTTCAGTTGGTTGGGCGTCCAACTTCTGCTCAGGTCATGACCTCACAGTTCGTGAGTTCAAGCCCCGCATCAGGCTCTGTGCTGACAGTGCATAGCTTGGAGCCTGCTTCAGATTCTATGTCTCCCTCTCTCTCTGCCCCTCCCTGCTCATGCTCTCTCTCTCTTTCTCAACAATAAGTAAACTTTAAAAAATTAAAAAAAAAAAAAAGAAGAAGCTTTTGCTGCTCAAAATTCATTTGAGCTAAACTCACATCAGATGGGGTTTGGGGGAAGGCTTTATTCAAGTCTTACCCCGGAATGGTAAAACAGAACTTAGGTGTCCCGCATGGGATGAAGAGCCTGACTCCAAAACTGGTAAGTGAACAAGATAGTTATTCTCTGGATTTCTCTTTGGCAGCAGATGTACTTGTTTGTTTGTTTTTTTTTGTCATTATTCTTTATGCCTTCTCCTTTCCCCTGCTCTCTCAGAAAATGGGTTAAGCTCTATTGTTGAGAATCACTTCTGTAATGATTCAATGAGAATCATTAGCTCCCAATTAATGCAGTCACAACATCTTGTCTGCTATTTGTGTGTGTGTGTAGGTGTATCTATTAACTCTTGTCCTCAAGATATTGTTATTACAGTTTTTTGATGTTCATCCAAGAACCAAAAAGTTCTAGCTAGAGTATAGGGATATGGGGGAATAGATATCAGACACTTCCAGATGCTCTGAGTAGAGCCGATTCTGCTATTAAGGGATTGAATTGAATCATTTCACTTGTGTGTGAGTGTGTGTGTGTGTGTGTGTGTGTGTTTGCATGTGTTTTTGTGTTTTAACTTGTCTCATAGCTATAATAGCGGAAGGATTCATCACTGATTTTAAAAGAAGAAAATATTTCCTACAAAATGACCATTAAAGTTAAAAATAATAATTAATTAGAATGGTTGAAGATCATTGAAGGAAAATAATATGATATGAAAAGCCAATTAGCATATATAACATACAATATGGACTATTCAACCTTTATATAAAGAAATATTGAATCAAAATGTTGAATTAATTTACTTTACCAATGGATAACACTGACAACTGGCATTATTATAAAATTATTTTAAGTTCCTGGAAAACCTTGGATTTTGCATTTTTATGTTTACAATAATAATTTCATTGTATGCACAATAAACACTAGCCTTTTACAAATGAATTATTAAAAATACTTATTTAACACTCACCATTTATTGAATCTAAGTGTGCTAAAATTAGAATTCATTCCATTGATAAACAGAGTTTATTGTATTGATAAACAAATATGCATATATAAGAAAATAAACAAATATATTTTTTATAAATACATAGGCGTGTGTGTGTATTTTCTCTGAAGAGGATTTTACTTCTTTCTAGATATTGATCATTATAGCATGAGTAAGTTCTAAATGAAATGAATATCATGAAATTAATTATCCATGAGTGTTTCCTTAGAAATATCAGTCTCATATGTAATGCCAACCTTACGATACAAATACTCCATTAGCTATCATTTATGGGCAATGACATTTGGGCCTCAAAGAGGTTCATATTTCTGAGAAACTGACACGAGAAACATAGTAATAACAGTAATGCCTCTAATGTCACAAAGGCACTAGAAAGCATCCAAGATACATTTTTTGTTTATGCCTTTTACCAGCTGTAATTTATCATGTTTTGCCAGAGCCAGTTAGTGGCTGTCTGACAAAAGCACCGAAAGTCTGAAACAAAGCAAATATTTTTGAGACTTCAAAGAAGGAAACTTTACACTATGCAAAGTGGCTCGGGGCCATGTCCTGAACTGTATAATTAGTCAATGAATGTTTATTTTGATAGAATAATGACTGTATCAATTTGCTAGAAAACTTGAAAGCAGGGCTCAGTGAGAAAGCTGTTGAATTCCATTGCAACATGTACTCTATTCTCCTTGATAATGATATCTGAATTAAAACCTCATGAGAAAGTCACTTATTTTTTTTTTTTACTTCTAAGCTTGCTTTGAATTGCAAATTATTACTTTTCTCAACATAACTATGATGGTCGCTTTCAATTTCTGCTGTGAAACAGCGGTTCCCAATGCCAAATTGACATTCAGGAGCATTGCGGGAACCTACCACTGGTCTTGTGGAAAAATAGTATAGATTTGTTTGGTAGGGATTTATAGAGGAATTACAAAGTTCTCCTCATAACAGTCAAAATTCCTGGCAACTCACCCCGGTATTGATGAGTATTGACCCTTTACTCTCCTGAATGGCAAGAATCCTGTTATAGTCATCTATTTTTTTTCCTACCCTATTAACTGGAAATGTACAAGCATATTCACCAGCCTCAGAATAACTTGCCCTTCCACTGAAAAATGCCTACGCAGCCACTGTAGCTACCTAATGCTACCATGAAATGCAATAACAATGTGGCTAAAATCTCTCTCAGGCAATTTCCATTATTTTCTCTCAACTCAATATACAGATTTTTTTGTCCTCACTATATTGTTTGACTACCTTCTATAGCATAATTCCATCAAAATCGGTTATTTTAACATAATTAAACAAGTAAAGTTTTGTATGCAAATTTCCCCCTAAGGTTTTCCAGCAGAATGATCTGTTCTCTCTTTTTTTAAAAAAATTTTTAACGTTTACTCATTTTTCAGAGAGACATAGAGTGCAAGTGGGGGAGGGGCAGAGAGAGAGAGGGAGACACAGGATCTGAAGCAGGCTCCAGGCTCTGAGCCTTCAGCACAGAGCTGGATACAGGGCTTGAACCCACTAGCAGTGAGATCATAACCTGAACCAAAGTCAGATGCTTAACTGACAGAGCTACCCAGGTGCCACTGATCGATTCACTTGAAACAAAACCAGTGTTTGCTATGTAACTCACCACCCTAATTCTAGTGACTCAAAATGATTACTATTGATGGTGGCAGGTGATGAGGGAACAGCCACATGTATCTTCTCATCTTTGTTGGGTTGGGTGGATTCCGGACTGGCTGGTGTAGCTTGTGTATGAGCTTGAAGCTCATTTCTGCTTCAAGATGACTCTTACCCTCCAGCATACTTGTGCAAATTTGTTCACTTGGGAGCTCCTCAGTTTTCCAAAATACTAAGCGGAAGTAAGAGAGTCCTTTCAAGTCCTAAGAAAGAGCATGTCACTCCCTCCAAATTCCCTTGTCCAAAGCAAGTCACAGGCCAACCCAGATTCAAGTGGAGGAAAAATAGACTGTGCCTGGGAGAAACTTTAAAGTCACATTCTAAAGGGTGTATAAATAGGGAAGAATAATGAATGTGGGCTAGTATTGTAATTTACCACAAAGTTCATGTATCCAATGGATACTTTCAATATGGAAAGTAGCAAAAGCACACAGATGTAATATGGAAAGTCACAAAGTACTCAGATATAATATGAAAAGTGCAAAGTACTTTTAAAAATAGGAGGTTGGTGGGGGTGGATAGCTGCATAAAGTTGGTTCAGCATATAACTGGAAGTCTACATGAAATCACCAAAATACGATTATTTTTCTAACTCCTTAAATTGCGCTGTGTGACTTTGGTCAATTCATCATCTTTCACAGATTTTGTTTTCTTCTTAAACAAATAGAAAACTGGTACTTGATCCAAGTCTAAGTCTGAGCAATATCTAGGTATGTGGAAGTGGATACATTTACAATAGCTATCATAAAAATTAGAAGTCCATGACAGGGATACTTTTAGTCTACATGATGAAATAGAGGAAGTTAAATTTAGAAAATAAATTATTGATGATAAATAATGCCTGTGAGAGAAAAGCCATGCAAAAGCAGCTGGCAAGGTGGTGGAGAAAGTTGCTTTTCAAAGTGAGGACCAGGCTCTGAGACTTCCTGTCTTGTCAGCTTCCTGTTGTGTGTGCTCTTTTGTTCACCTATCAAGCCAAATTTAGATAGATAAAAGCCCATAAATTCCCACATTCCTAAGAGGAATAGTCATGACAATGTCAAAATATTTGATTGCTGAATAAACATCCAGTGATGGAAAATATAATACTTTGAAACTCAAATTTGATTTTTGCAGGAGAAAAATTTTTTAAATTTTTAAAAAAATTCTTATTTATTTGTATGTGTGTCGGGGGTGGGGTGGGGAGAAACAAATAGAGGGCAACACAGAATCAGAAGCAGGTGCCAGGCTCTAAGCTGTCAGCACAGAGCCAGATGCGGGGCACAAACTCATGAACTGTGAGAACATGACCTGAGCTGAGGTCGGATGCTTAACCAACTGAGCCACTCAGGTGCACCAAAAGAGAAATTTTTTTTAACCTTCATGATACTTTCTTGAAAATGCAAAAATTTTTAAATGTTGTAAATATAAACAATACCTATAAAATTTTCTAAAGTTTGAGAAATTACTCATCTATGACACGTTTTCCAAATGTGAATTACACCTAGGTCAAACAGGAAGCTCGAAGAATACTTAGACCTTTATAAACTCTCTGTCTCACTTTTTACTGAGAAGGAAATAATGATTCAGAAAAGTAACTGAATTGGTCTAATACACACAGTTAGTCTGTTGACAAAGCGGAGATGCAGACCTATGTTTTCTGATCTCCAGCACAGAGATCTTTCTGTTATTTCATTCTGCAAGATACTGTTTAATACAGATAAAATTGCATGGCCTACCTCCAAGTTATGTGTGTGTGTGCTTCTCTATGTGTACCTACCTGCATGTGCCTGTTTGTGTGGTGTGAGTCTTTTAAAAGATTAAAAATTAGATTTTTTTTCCTTATAACATTTGACTAAATACTGCTCCAACATTCTAAGTTCCCCGCCTTAAAAAAAGAAGAAGCTTTGGGAGCATAAACAATAATGAGTTGAAAACATCGAACGAAGAAAAGAAGGGTAACATGGTATGAACAGTTTCCAGGGCACAGAGCAGAATGTATGAAAACGGCTATGTTACTGTATTGTGCAGAATATGATCAAGATAAGTCATTGCTTACTATAAATTCTTACTACATCAAGGCAAGAGTGAGATTATCTAAATACCAGATAAAGTTTAGCTGACCCTTGATTCACCTCCAATATATAGACATCATTTCTATGACAAAAATATCACAACGGTACCATCTTCCATGTAATTCTGCTTCTTGTTTACACAAATTAGTAATTTGCAGGTTACAAGCTTCAAGAGCTACATACATTTCCCATTATTTTCTAATACACTGATGAAAATAAATGCCCTGGGGTTCCAACGTCAGTGGCTTTTTACCAAACAAGACTTTCCACTGAGAAAAGTTGCAGTTATTACCTTAAAAGAGATGTGTTATTTTATTTTTCTGACAACGAAAGGCCTCTATAAGTCCAAAGTCGCATACAATTATATACTACAGAGCAGAATAATAGAACACTGCACTAGGATAAATTTTGTGCCCACTTAATTGAAACACTTGCCAAGGAGCTGGGTGGAAGCAATGTACTTCAATCACTCTAAACAATGGATAAATGAGACACATTCCTTCTAAATGACACATTTGAGCTGTCTGCAAGCCTATTCACAGTTGTGCGTGGTAACATAAGTTTGCCACTCTGTTCCTTACAATTGGTCCATTTCAAGCTGTGCTTTGAAGCTGTTTATTCCAAGGATCCTTCTTAATATGAAGAGAAAAAAATGTTTTTGGATGTAGCACTAAATGTTTTTTAGTTGTGGACTGATATTTTTCCACTCCCTCTGTAATATATGTATACATATTTATATCTTGTGTGGTGGTTTTTTTGTCTCTCTCTGTTTCTGTGTCTCTGTCTCTTTATACTTCTCTCTCTCTCTGTCAATATATAATATACATATACATGCATAATTTAAAATACAAATATCCTTTATTAATTGTTATATTAAACAAACCTAGTAAAAAATTAAGTATTTTTATTATAATCTTCACCTCAGTATTTATTGTAGGGGCGCCTGGTGGCTTAATCGGTTAGGCATCCGACTTTGGCTCAGGTCATGATCTCACGGATCAGGGGGTTTGAGCCCAGGTCATGATCTCACAGATCAGTGGGTTTGAGCCCCACTGACAGCTAGCTCAGAGCCTGGAGCCTGTTTCAGATTCTGTATCGCCCTCTCTCTGTGACCTTCCCCTGTTCACGCTGTCTCTCTCTCTCTCTCAGAATAAATAAAACATTAAGAAATTAAAAAATAAAAGTATTTATTGTATTAAACTGGAATATAATGATAGGGCTATGATAGTAATTCAAGGAGAAAACAGTATAAACGTATTTCAACAGAAGTATTTAAACACTTCAATAAGTCACTTTTTATATTTCTGAAAAGAAAAACCTGTTGATAGAAATAAACAAAAGGTAAGTTATTCCTGAAAAATGCTAAAATAAAAACAAAGGGATATAGAAGCAGAGAGCACTTGTTTTCATCAGTTATAGGCAGAATAGCTATGTAATTTATTATCCAAACCATGACATTTTTGAGAATGAAAGAGGGTGTTATTAGTAACTAATACTAATACTAATTCCAAATATACACTGGAACTCTCCCTGGTAAATATGGTTTCTCTGGCCACCCTGCTTACAGGCGATCAATCCTGGAGATGTTTTTTAAAATGATATGATACTGTTCAACTTTTTAATATTTTTTACCTATAGTTTCACAATAATGTTAAAACAAAGGATTGAAATGAATATATAATATAAAGCACATCAAAGTTTACAACAATAAAGCTATATACAAACAAATTTCCTCTACGTCTGTACCTTTCAAACTGAAAACTCTCAAGAAAGCTCTGGGTGTTAAAATTCCTTACAGATTGAAATAGACTAGGTTTCTCTCTCTAAACTTTTGATAGAAAACATCTAAAAAAAAATTACTATGCTAGTAATAGTAATTCCACAAAGAATTAGAAATGTTTCACAGGTATTTCCTTTCTTGGCTGATATCAGCTTTAAAAAATCTCTACCTTCTCTTTAAATCTGATGAAGTGCAAATAAAGAGCTCACCTGAATACAGCAGGTGGGAAAATGTATCTCTTGGTATTTTGAGAAGCCTACTCTCTAAACCTACTCGGTGTCCCTAAATGCCCTAAAGTATCTTTTTAGTTATTTGATGTAGCTTATAATAGGAAAGTTTTTGGTTTGTTTTTAGAAATCATACCATTCATGTGGGAAACGTGATTACCCTTTCTGAAATCAATGTCTAAAACAACTTTACTTGCCTTCCGTTCCTGTGATGTTTATAGGGACAGATCAGAGGGTGAGGGTGTGGTGGAGGGGGCTGCCTCCTTTTTGATAAATATAGAACAAAAGCAAACAAATACAAGCCAGGGAAGCAAACAAATACAAGCTGAGGGTAGTGCATTGGTCAGATGGCATTTTGCTAAATGTAGCAGATTTACCATCAGTTTCTGAAGCAGGAGGTGGGTGGGAGTGTGCTTTGGAACATGATCTCATGACTCAGTTCAAAATAAAGAGTGAGAAGAAAAAAGAGAGGGGTTTCTGAGTAATGACTGAAAGTCTTGCTGGTGAATCTCACTCGATCAGATAATCTAAGCCCAAACATCCAATTTATGCGCAGATGTTTCTAGAAGGGGAAGTTCAGAAGGGGTTTAGAAAGTAAGTAAACTTTTGTGGGGTGTTTTCCCCCTGTCCTTGGACCATCACAGCTCTTTTCAGTGTAGGAAAAGTGAGCAGTAGCGTATTGCTGACTCCATCCCCCCCCACCCCACCCCGCCACCAGTAACCTGTTGTTAACCCCATGAGTATCCCTCCCAACCACTTGTATTGCAGAAGATGGGGGGCAGGAAGAGAAGGAAGCTAGTTTCTAATAAAATTTACTGCTATTTTCCTTCAAAATCTGGAATCCCTAGCCTAACGTATCTCTTGAAAAACCACAAAGAGACCTTCTTCTTGTTTTCTGTATTTAGGTGGTGGTGGTGTTGGGTGGGGGGAAGACACTCAAACGCATGACACAAAACCAGATCTCACATTGCAGCTCACTTGTATACTTAAGTCACTGTCTACGTCACTATCTACATAACTGTGAATACATTTCCCCTGAGGATGGTTATTGATCCTCAAAATCTAATTGCAATATAGTCCAGAAAGCCTTTCTGTGGGCAACATTTAAAAAAATGATCCTAGGGGCACCTGGGTAGCTCAGTCGGTTGAGCATCTGACCTCGGTTCAGGTCATGATCTCCCTGTGTATGGGTTCAAACCCCTCTTTGGGCTCTGTGCTGACAGCTCCGAGCCTGGAGCCTGCTTCAGATTCTGTGTCTCCCTCTCTCTCTGCCCTCCTTCGCTCATGCTCTGTCTCTCTGTCTCTCAAAAATAAATAAACATTAAAATTTTTTTTTAAAAAATGATCATACATTTTGTTTCTTTTTGTTATTATATATATTATATATATAATATATATATTTAGATTATTTATTTTGAGAGAGTGTGTGTGTGCAAGCAAGGGAGGAGCAGACACAGAGAGGGAGAGAGAGAATCCCAAGCTGGCTGTGCACCATCAGCACGTGTGGGGCTTAAACCCACCAAATGCAAGATCATGACCTGAGGCACCCCTGTTGGAAGCACTTTAAAAGAATACACTCACATAATGCCACATTCTGTTTACAGATCAAAATTCTATTGGGGTCATATACACTAAAAGTTTACTTGCACAAATATATTTATAACTTTTAAGAATAAATACTGAAACAAATTAACTTGGGATCTACACAGTTCTTGGTTTCATGCATATTATTTAAGTAACACATGCTAGAATGCTCTACGTTATAAGGCATTGTGAAAAACACAGAGAATAGAAGATTGCCCTGTCTCAAATAGATCACTGAATCTTCTCTATTCTAATACTTGATGTATATGAACATCCTCTTAGATTAACTATTTGGAACTCTGTGAAAATGTGGACTACTACATGGTTCTATTATCTTTAAGTTGTTATTTTGATTAATATAGAAAATGTCTAAGTAAAAAATCTGGATAATTTATTATAAGTGCATGAAGAAGTAGGTCTACTAAACTAATATTTGACAGGGTGCTATAGTTAGTTCACATGAAAGATAGTCTAAGAAAATGAAATTAAACATAAAAAATTTTCTGCCACTCCTAAAAAGGAAAGCAAACAATAGCATTCCTACAACATTACTCTAGACACTTATTTCAAAAGAAAATTTGGGGTTTCTGTACCTCTCAAGTGAAAATCAAGGAAAGACAGAAAAAATGTAGCCTACATATTAATTTGGCTCTTTTACAAACATTCTATTGACTCTGGACAATTGGAAAGGAAACTTTTTTTTTAAAATAAGGCATCTATTAGAAAACCTGAATTAAGAATGATCCTCTACAAAAAACTGCTAATTATGGTAAAGCAATTTCAAGGTGTAGTATGATTTTCCCCAGCATTTCTTAACAATCAAAACTACATTTTTTATATCTTTCCTATGAATCACAAATTCTGTACAGAATAACAAATAATTGATAGCATGAAATTTCCCCAAACCATTTAAAGTTATTTATGCTTCCTATATGTCTCTGCTTTTATATGACAAATAATAAGAAGAGTAGTAGGGAAGAATAGTAATAATAAATGAGTTTGCTTCATTGATAGTGGTAATTGTGACAGTCTTTTCCTCTTCTGTTTGAAAATATCTATGAAGCTCATTGTAAAGCATATCCCTAAAGCTAGGTTAATAAGGGCTAAAAAAAACCTGTCACAGTTCCAACCTGTGCTTTATTTGAAGAGCCTAAGCTACAGAAGTATTGTCCATCTATTAGTTTTCAAAAACACTAAATTCTCAATACTTAGTTTTAAAACATACCCTTCCCAAAGTTTTTTTTTTTTTT
>NW_027532163.1:137391-154077 GCF_008692635.1 Crocuta crocuta
TTTTTTTTTTTTTTTTTTTTAATTTGGAGAATAGATTTTTTTCTGAAACTAAAATCCAGTGCAGTGTCCTGGATCTCACATTGCATCTGACTCTTCAGCAAGACTGAATCTTAGAGTCAGTAATTTAAAAATTATTAATAGTTTATTTTCACTTAATTAAACTTAAGAGATGCTTATACACTCACAAACACACACACACACACACACACACACATATGCATATATCGAGAATTTCAGAGAAGTTTAAAGTCCGGGAAATGAAATGAGAGGGTACAATATCTGTTTTATTCAACAGAGACATAATTATTTACAAAGGGAATTTCAGTGGACTTTCTCTGAACAAAGTATGTGGAAAATGTAATAATCCTGAACTAGGTATCTGTATAAGTAAAAAAAAAGGAATTAAAGGAAATATAGCATAGCCAGACCATAATTAACTTCATACTAGTAAGCTGTATTTGGGTGTTATAAAATGAAAAAAAAAAAAGTATTCATGAGTGTTCTGTTATATAGAAGATTTAGGCCACGGGCATCACTTCACCAGAAAATCCAACTATTACTTAGGGGAAAAATACAAATTATGGGTCTGGAAAACCTGATTTGCTCAAATTTATTGGAATGACCTTTAATCATTCTTGTGTCTTTGAGAGCATGATATAATATTTGTAAATTTCAATTGTATGTATAAATTTAGTGAATTTTTAAGATTAAAGGGTAACATAAACAAAGCAATATAGAGTATTCAAAACATCTAAATAAAAATGATATTGGTTATCACCTCTTCTGGCTCAATCTCACAGATTTTTCCACACACACTTTTTTTCTATAGCGTACAGTGTTTCTATCTCTCTCTATTAATATGTCTACAAATTTATAAAATTAGTCTCTGAACAAGATTCCTTTTAAAGTAAGGAAGCTTAATAAACCCATGAGAAATTTGAAGAGCAGACATGTGCTTTCTTTAGTAAAAAAATATTAATGTGGGATTTACACTTTGCAAATCACTTGCACATATGAGATTTAACTTGCTTTGCATGACCAATAAAGTCAGTGTTTTATTATCATTTTTTCAGGTGATGAAATGGGCTAGTAGCACAAAGAGATTTTTTTTCCTAAAGCAATTGCAGAGCAGTTCAAACAGCAAACAAATGACAGAGCTTTAATCCAAAATTGAGTTATGTGAATCCAATTACTATGCCACTTACTCCTAAATTTCTTTTTCTCTCTAAAGTTTGCATTTAATAATAAGCTAGAATTTATCATCTCATATATAGTCCTACTGGAATATGATGGTGATGGCAATAAAATATGCCTCTAGGGTTCTGTTTCATGAGCTAATGTTTGGGGAAATTAATGACATAAACATAGTTTTTTCATATTTTTCATACTGTTTCTAGAGATAAATTATAAGTTGCATATGTGATATAATTTGTGAATGAGCAGAATGAATTTTACATTTTGCTATATTTTGGACTTCCCTTTGATTCAAAATAAATTACTTATCCATCATTTAGTTACATTTATTCATAATGTACATATTTATCTTGTTGAAAGAGAAATCTAGATTTTAGGTTTATTTATTTTGAGAGAGAGACAGCATGAACAGGGGAAGGGCAGAGCCCACCGCAGGTCTCAAACACAGGAACCATGAGATCATGACCTGAGCCCAAACCAAGAGTTGGAAGCTTAACCAACTGAGGTACCCAGGAGTTCCTGAAAGAGGAATCTACATGGCAATTCCAGGAACTATGAACTTGAATTTATTAACTTCACAGAGAGCTCTCTCTCAGGCACGGGAGACACAGCGGAAATACAAATACTGTCTCTGCTTTCAAGGAGCTTAGAGTCTACTGAGAAGAGACAGAGAAAAATACATTCTAGGGGATGATCATGCTATAAAGGAGAGAAGAAGGAAGGTTAGGAAAATGAGGGAGATGTGAGAAAGGATGTCAGGGTATGGGAATTCTTCGATAATAAAATACTGTGGATGAAATTTAAGGAAAGTGAGGTGTTATCTGGGAGCAGGGACCCAGGAGACCAGGAAAACTGCAGCGCTTGGTGAAGAGCTTAGGGAAAGTGTCCTTTTATCTAGGCTCTAATACAGTCTGACAAATGTTAGCTATGTTACATTGTCACTATTACCCTAGTAATATTTATTTTCTAAGTATCCATATATGTAGTTTTGTTATTGTAGTAATAGTAGTAATTGTAGTAAGGTTATTGTAACCTTAAGAGTTACAATATTTTAAGACAATGCTCTTCTGTTTCCTACTGTACACAGGACTCTTTTTCAAAAATTAGTTTAAAGTTTTATTTGTTTAAGTAATCTCAACACCTAATGTGGGGCTCAAATTCATGAGCCCAAGTTGAAGTGTCACATGCTCTTCTCACTGAGCCAGCCACAGGACTCTTGTTAGTAGCAACAAACAAACAAACAAACAAAAAAAATGTACACAAATAATTGCCTAACAAAGCTGTCAATAACAAATGCCAAAACACAAAATTCATTAAGAATTGAGAACTTGACCTTGAAGGGCTATAAAGTTTCAATTGTATGGAAAATGAAAAAAGTATTCTGGGTAGAAAGAACAGAATGAACAATGGCTTGGAAGCAGAACATATCGTTCGCTGGGAATAGAATTCTTTGGAATGTTATCATTTCTTTTCCGAATGTGGAATATCATGTTGACATTATGATAGTCCAGATTGATCTTGAGATCTCATGTGTAACTGATGTAAAGGACACTAGATGAGGTTCATAAAACATTCCCCTACAAGCCATCTCTGTGACCCTGGAAAAGTACCTGCATACTGTAATCTCAAATTATTTTGAGAAGCTGAGAGAAGAAAATAAAAAAATCATTAACCTATTCTGCTTTAGTTTTCTGGACTACAAATAAAGGGAGTTTAAGTGGTCCACCTTCTGATCAAAATTTCTATCACCCATAACAAACAACATCTTTCCTTTTTTTTAAAATTTTACTGACAATATTCTATTATCCTGAAAATATATCTAAGAAAGATATATATTTCAAATGAAGATATTAAAATATGCTTATGTTTTATAAATATGTACAAGGTATGTATTTTATTTCTAAAGAAGGATTTATATCTAAATATTTGCACATGATTATACTTAATAATAGCTATATATACATATACAATTATATATATACAAATATATATATATATACACACGCACACAACACACGCACACACACACACAACCCCATTTAAACTCTCAATAGTTGTTTTTGTAGAAATTGCCAAGCTGATTGCAAAATTGTAGGGAAAAGAGGCGATAATATAGAATTTGCTGAAATTACCTAAAAAAATAAAGACAATACTTGGAATACTCACACTAGTTGCTTTTACAATTTACTTTAAAATTACAGTACTCAAGATAATATGTCTTTGGCATAATCACAGACAAATAGTTCACTGAAAGATAATAGAGTGTCCAGAAATAGATTCACACATGTATGTAAGTACTGAGAAAATGGAATGAGAGAAATAAAAGATTTTGTAACAAGTTATATTAGAGCAAGTAGATAATATTTAGAATAAAATACATCTCAACCCTTATGCAACAACATACATGAAAACCAATTTAAGATGTTTCATAGGCCTAAAATAAAAAAAAATTAATTTATAAAGCATCTAGAAAAAAATAACAGAATATTTTATCTGCCTTATGAGAGGAAAAGATGACTCACAAAGGATGCAAAATGCTCTAATCTTAAAAATAATAAAATTTCACCAAAGTGAAAAGTTGCTCCTTAAAAATCACTGTAAGATGAAAATGGGGGCGCTTGGGTGACTCGGTTGGTTAAGCATCTGACTTCGACTCCAGTCATGATCTCACGGTTCATGAATTTGAGCCCCGTGTTGGGCTCTGTGCTGACAGAGGGGAGCCTGGAGCCTGCTTCAGATTCTGTGTATCCTTCTCTCTGCCCCTCCCCCACTCATGCTCAATCTCTCACTCTCTCCCTCTCAAAAATAAATAAACATTTAAAAAATTAAAAAAAAAAGGAAATGAAAAGGAAGCTACACATGGAAGAAAATATTTGTGATACATATATGTGGGGTGATTTCTATTGAGAAAATACAAAGAAACCCTAGGGTCGAGAAATAAAAAGACAAGATGTTTAATTCTAAGAAATGAACAAAACTCATAAACTTGAGCACAAAGTTTATCAAGGGAGACATGAATGTCAAGTAAGAAAATAAATGGTAGGCGATATCTTTATTCCTCAGGGAATTAAAATTAAAACTATAATGAGATACCACTCTACCCCTCTCTAGAATTTCAAAGATTAAATATGTAAGACAATTTTAAAGAGTGAAAATATCAAGTATTAGGAAAGATGTGGAACGAATGCGATGTTCATATAATTCCGGGAAGAATGTGAATTCAGATAAATCTCTGGAAGAATTTTTGGCATTTTCTTACAAAGTTAAACATACACTTAATTTACATCCCAGTGAATCCACTCCTAGGTATTTGCTGAACAGAAATTATAATTTAAGTCTATAAAAGACTGCTTATGTATGTTCATAGCAACCCCTGAAGCTGCCAAAAGCCAGAAATAACTCAAATGCCCATCTTTAGGACAAGTTAAACAGTAGTAGATCTACACAATGGAATACTAATTAACAATAAAAAATAAATCCTAAATTGATCACATAGCAATAAAGATTCTTAAAAAATATTCTCAAGAACCTTATGTTAATTGTAGAATCCAATCGCAGAATAGTACATATGGTATCATTTCTTTCATATTAACTCAAGATAAGCAAGTCTAATCTCTGGTGATAGAAATTTAAAAAGTGATTAACCTTGTAAGCCAAACACAACTGAACTCTTTGAGTTGATGGAAATGTACTATATGTTGATTGGGAGGAGAGTGTGATAGGTGTAGACATTTGTCGAAAATCTTTTAAATTTTTTTAATATTTCTTTATTTTTGAGAGAGAGAGACAGAGCATGAGTGGGGGAGGGGCAGAGAGACACAGAATCTGAAGCAGACTCCAGGCTCTGAGCTGTCAGCACAGAGCCCAGTGTGGGCCTCCAACTCACAAACTGTGAGATCATGACCTGAGCCGAAGTCAGACACTTAACTGACTGGGCCACCCAGGTATCCCTAAAAATCTTTCAATTTTATCTATACAATTCACTCTATGTAATTTTACCTCAGTAGAAAACGTCTGTAAAAAAATAACTTTCATTCTTTTTGATCACTAGTAATAGTCCATTGTATATCTATATACCGCACCTTCTTTATAAGCTTGACATTTGCAACATCATGGATGGAACTAGAGTGTATTATGTTAAGTGAAATAAGTCAGTCAAAGAAAGAAAAATATATGACTTCACTCATATGTGGAATTTAAAAAACATAACAGATGAACACAAGGGGAGGGAAGGAAAATAATATAAAAACAGAGGAAGACAGACCGTAATAGACTCTTAAATACAGAGAACAAGTTTAGGGTTGCTGGAAAGGTGTTGGGTGGGGGAGAGCACTAAATGGGTGATGGACATGAAGGAAGTCAGTTGGTATGAGCACTGGGTATTATATGGAAGTGATGAATCACGTTCTACTCCTAAAACCAATATGACACTGTATGTTAACTAACTTGAATTTAAATTAAAAAAAAGAAAAGAAAAAAAATTACTTTCTATGTTGAAAGGCAAAGAGCATCCAATAATTCTTTACTCTTTTCATTGTTTAGCAATCTGTTTCATAAGATCACTAAATATATTTGCTCACATATTGGCTTTTCTTTTTTCTTTTTTTTATGTTTAATTAATTATTTTGAAAGTGTGAGAGAGACAACAGGGGGGAGGCAGAGAGAAAGGGAGGGAGAGAGAATCCCAAGCAAGCTCCACATTGTCAGCATGGAGCCCAACACTGGCCTCAAACTCATGAACCATGAGATAATGACCTGAGCTGAAATCAAGAGTTGGACGCTTAATCAACTGGGCCACCCCAGCACCCCAATATCGACTTTTCCTAACCAGAGATGGATAGTTATATTTTTACTTAATTCTTAACAGTCACTCTGAGCATGTTTTTAGTTTTTAGTGTAAATACAAATAATTCTAAATTTATAACAAAAATGGAATAATAAATCTTTACCGAGCTTGTTTCATCTAAGCACAGATATCAGATGCATCATGACGTCTTATAATTCTAAAGAAAATATGCTTTAAAATAGAAATTTTATATTAAAATACTGAAAACTACTTCATACATCAATATGATTTTCTAAAATATATGGGAATATTTAAGCAGAAGTATATTTTTATCACATGTAGTGCCGTTTGGACATCTGAATATCCCAAGCTGTAGAGTCATATTTAGCTTATTTTTGTTTACTATTTCTGTAATACGATCACTGCTTCTCTTATTTTCTTAAATGTAGTAGCATCACGGTTATAAAATCACAAAAAGTTGCAAAATTTTAGAAAATGAGGAAATAATGTAAAATTGCCAAAACTATTTAGAAAATAAGACAATAGTTTGTTTCCCCAGAAGACCCTAATACATACATTTCAACTATTGAATATATAGGTTTGTGTACATACAAATAGGAAATTCTATGTGCATATGCATATACATATTGCTCATATGTAAATATACACATATATCATACCACACATGTCTATATTTGCATTTAATATGTATGTGCAAGTATATGTGGCTTACCCACATGAGTATATATTGCTTCTAGATACCAGATATGGAAAGACAGTCTGACATTGTACTGCTATTTATTATTCCCAGAGAAAGAAGCACCAAATCTCCTTGGGGCAACTTTTCTTTCTTTTTGACAGAAATCAGTTGAGTGACAGTTCCTAGTTATGGAACTATAAGTCTCCTAAGCACCTGTTTTCCAGCATCACCTTTTGTGTTTGGAGAAAGGCTGATCTCCTGAAGAAACCTGTAATTGGAGAAGACAGAGCAGGAGATTTGTAAGACCAGCATTCAACAGGGATGCTGTAGCAATGATGAACATGATAGCACTCATAGAAAGCTCCAAACTTCTTCTCTATCTTTTGATAGGGAGCTGCAATGCCTTCTGATGAACTCTGGCCCAGGCCTTCTCCTGGACTCTCAATCCATAGATCAAATCATCTCAAGAATGTCTAATAAATATCTTACTCAAAATATCCTAAAAGGAATTCTTGACCTTCCTTCTGCACATACTTAACTTTGTGCCTTCCTTATTTCACGTGTTGCCAATCTTATCCCTCCAGTTGCTTAGATTTTACTTATGTTAAATTTCTGGGAGTCAGTTTTGAATCTTTTCTTTTCAGGTTCAGTATATAATCTATCAGGAAATCCCATTGTCCATCCTCAGACTATATCTAGTATCAGGCCACTCGTACCACTTTCACTGTTCCAACTCTGGTCCAAGGCATAGACATCTCTTGTCTGAATTTATCTCAGAATAGAAGTACAGTCTAACCTCAAAGAACAGTCAGTGATCCTTCAAAAGTTAATGTAGATTAAATAACATATCTGTTCCAAATCTTTCTGTGGTTCTCTATTTAACTTGGAGCAATAGCCAAACTCCATATAAAGGCATATGCATCTTTACCAGACGTGACCTGGCTAACTTCACCGACTTCAATGATCAACTCTTTCTCTTGCTCATTATGCTCAGAGACGCTGATGCCAAAAGTCAGGTACATTCCTATCTTAAGCCATTTGTTCAAACTCTTTCTGATCTTTGGACTACTCTACACCAGATAACTTCCTGCTAAGTGTGTCATCTTATCCAGTTTGGGAGGAGATATCGTCTTCTCTTTAACTTCCACTCTGACCACCTTATTTAATCCTGCAGTGTGCTACTTTCTGCAGCACCTTCTTACACGCACACATTTCCAACCCCCTTTCCCCGTTGTACTTTTTTTTTTCATGTACCACTTAATACGTTCTAACATACTATGTTTAATTTACTTCTTCATTATGTCAGCTCTGTTAAATAAATCTGGTTAAATAAATTTGACATATAACATTGTATAAATTTAACTTGTATGTGTTACTTTGATACATTTGTATATTGTAATATGGTTGCCATTGTAGTGACATTTATCAGGTTACATAATTATAATACAATATTGTCTATATTCATTATATTGTGTATTAAATCTCCATGGCTTATTTACTACTCATTGCAAGTTTGCACCATTAAACATCAGTCTTTTCCTTCTCACTCCATCCCCTGACACAATCTGGTTTTGCAACTTGAATTTTTTAGATTGCACACATAAGTGATATCATACAGTATTTGTCTTTGTCTGCCTGACATATCTCACTTAACATAATGTGCTCAAGGTCCATCCATATTGTTACAAAAAAGTAGGATATCATCCTTTCTCGTGGTTGAATAATATTCCATTTATCTCCTAATAGGCATTAAGTTTGTTTCTTTATCTAGACTATTGTGAATAATGAAAAAACACCATGGAATGTCCGTATCTTTTCAAAATCCTGTTTTTATTTCCTTTGTGTACTAACCCAGAAGTGGAATAATTGGATCATATGGTAGCTCTATTTTTTTTTAATTTTACAAAACTGCATAGTGGTTGAACCAATTCATATTTTCACCAAGAATATATAAGGGTTTCCTTTTCACCACATCCTCACCAAGAGCTATTGTCTCTTATTTTCTTGATGATAGTCATTCTAACAGATGTGAAGGGATACCTCATTGTGGTTTGGATTTGTATTTCCCTGACGATGAGTGATGTTGAACATCTTTTCATGTGCCTGTTGTGCTAAATGTCAGTTGGGCAGGGAGTTTGTGTTACTCACTAAGGCATCCCCAATACCCTGCACATACCTAACAGAATAGGCACTAAACAAATATTTGATGAATACATGAAAGAATTGGAAAGATGCTGAAATTATTTGGCAATTGAAAGAATATACTGAGAAGTATACCAGAATTCCTGACAATAAAGCTATGAAAATATCACATATAAAAATGAATTAAAATGAAATGACTAAGACAGTATCTCAAGCTAGCAAAGAGAACCATTTAATTCACCTATACTCAAACTATAATAATTATGCTGCATGTGAATATTTGGCACTGTTTGAGCATGTAGCTCAATGTATGGCTTTCCTGTAACTTACCCTTTACTCCAATTCTAAATCTTGTATTAGGTTGACAGAATACAAGCAACTAAAATGCACCTTAAAAGAATAGTTAATGCATCAATAGCTTGAAGATAGACAAATAGCAGGGCTTCTAAATGAGTCATAAAGCATACTACAAATTTTACAAACCAGTGGGTTTTATATTTTTCTTTGAAAAATTTCCATGGCATTTCTTGGGACTATAAAGAGAAAATATATAAACATTTCAATTTAAGGCTGTAACATATGCCATTTGTAAGTGTGATGGATGTTAATTAATTTTTCAAATAATTTTTGAGCATTGACTACTTAGAAAACTTTGTGATACCTGTTGCCTCTAAAATGGAAAAGATAAATGCTGTCCTCAAGGTGTCATCTAATGTAGAAGGATATGCATAAATATAATTGTATTAGACTCTTATAAGCTATTATAGCAATATACATAGTTTATTGTATGCATGGGGGAGTGCTATATAAGCATGGAGGAAAATACCTTTGTTAAGAAAGACTTGCTTCCTAATAAAAATATCATCATGGAGTTCTTTATCATGAGCACACATTAGATGACAGTATGGGATAGGTCCAGGTTGAAATGATGGTGGGAATTAGGATCATTACACAGAGAAAGAACAATCTATCAAAAACATCATGGCAAGAAAAAAAATCACAGCATAAAAACATTAAGCACCATGGAAATGAGGATAGAAAATATTTAAGTCAGAGAAAGATGAGAAGTATCTAGTTGCAATTTGAGGATCAATGAACCAATCAAGATCTTTGGATAGGCTAAGTAGCGAATAATTTATGATGTACCTCAATATGTACATAAAATGTTTAAAAGATATTAACAGTTAAGTAAATTTCAAAAGTCCAGTAAAGAGTAGATTATTCCCACGATAACACATTTGGAGGTATTTTTGAAGTATAAAACTTCATGTTCTTGAAGAGAATATTTTCTTTTGAAATTCTTATATTCTGGTATTTTTAACATATGAGCAGCCGTGTGTAAGTCAAAACTGAGACTAGAGTATCAAGGAAACTGTATGCCATGTTGACAGTTTGACATAGCCCTCTGGTTGATGGGAAGCCATTGGCAGGTTTTAAAATACTGTAGAGCATAATCACACTTATATTTCAGAAGGATGGCTCTGAAGAAGTCTGTGAAGAAGACTGAAATAGTACCTGGAGACAGACAGGCTGGTTATATTTCTGTTGTGGTTGCCAAAATAGATGATAAAGACCTGAAAAAAAGGGGGAGTCATTGGAAAGAACATTTTAAGAGTCAATATATTTAGGGCAGAGTGATTAAATTAGATTTTTGGGTGAAGAAGGAGAGGAGTCTATTAAGAATCTCAGTTTTCGATCACTTCTCGGCCTTTTGGGTAAGATCAAGTGAAGAATCTCAGTTTTCGAGCTTGAATAATTGAATGATTAGTGGAGTCACTGACTTTATTTTGGGATGGGAGCGGTGAAGAGGAAAAATTCTGTATTACAAATGTATTTGAGATGCTTGCATGTGCCTGCTGTTGCTATTGATTTGGGAGTTATAAGCATATAGATTGTTTTTGAAAACTTGGCAATAAATGAAAACACCCATAGACACTAGAAACACCAAAGAGCTAAAATAAAGAGGGAAAATAAAAGGAACCTTTGTAATAACAACTTTGGGTAGATGGATTAAGGACTAAATGTTCATGATGCTTGGAGAAGTCACTTCTAGGGCCCCCCTGGTATCTCAGTTAGTTAACTGTTCCCACTCTTGCTTTTGGCTCACTCAGGTCAAGATCTTGAGGTTTCATGGTTTCAAGTCTCACGCTGAACAGCATGGAGCCTGCTTGGGATTCTCTCTCTCCCTCTCTCTCTGTCCCTCCCCTTCTCACGCTATCTCTGTATCTCTCAAAATAAATAAATAAATTTTTAAAAAATTTAAATTAAAAAAGGAAAGGTCACTTCTATTTAATATTCATAATAGGCATGTGAATTATGTAAAATTGTTTTATCATCATCATCATCATCACTTAGTACATGTTAGTCAAGCAACTAGAATTAAATGATGTGACATGACAGATACTTAGGATTTACATTTAGTTAATTTTAAAATATCTTTGCTTACTGCCTCCTTAAAATTCTTAAAAAATACAGTCTAGTAGTCTTTCTTTTATAATCCTTACCAACTTGTTTTTTATTTAGTGTTATAATGGTACATTATATGAGTATTATGTACATAAAATTTTGTTTTTAATAAGATATTTGGAGACTATATTAAGTAAGTTCCTCTAAGGAGCCAGATAAACATGGTATCAATAATATACAGTGAGAAAAATTCTCAAGTACATGAGCATGCAACCAAAAGCGTCCATTCAACTATAAAGACATGGCCCTGATCTCGACTAGTTCTTATGTCTGTAAAAGTTTTCAATTAAAACAAAGCACTAAAATGCAGCACACAAAGTTGACAGTAATTTGAATTGGAGAATCAAGATTTTTATAAACATATTTACATTTGAAATTTCAGGCCAACTTGATGAGAAAAAGAATAGAAACTTCTGAACTCATATAAAGGAAATAATTTTTGAAATGAGGGATAGACAAGTTATGGATTAAAAATAAATGTGTTCAGGGGAGCCTGGGGAGCTAAGTTGGTTTAAGTGTCAGACTTCGGCTCAGGTCATGCTCTCACAGTTCGTGAGTTCAATCCCTGTGTTGGACTCTGTGCTGACTGCTCAGAGCCTGGAGCCTGCTTCAGATACTGCATCTCTTCTCTCTGTCCCTCCCCTCTTGTACTTGTCTTTCTCTGTCTCTCAAAAATAAACATTAAAAATAATTTAAAAATTAAAAAAAGAAAAACAGTTGTGTTTATAAGACCAAATGGTTTCAAAGCATGCCTGCAGTCAAGTTATGTTCATAAGAAAATAGTTTACAGGACAAAGAGAATTAGAGAGCATCCACTTTGATCCACAAGTTTGTACTGACTGATGATCTAACAATGTTTAGAAACCCACATGATATACCTGTTAAGACTGAACTTACAATCAATCAGATAGACATAGTTTGGGTTTTGGCACCACATTTTTTATTTTTGCTATTTGACAGTTTCTTATCATTTTTGTGTCTAAGTTTCTTCATAAGAAAATTTCTTTAAAAAAGAAGACAACTCTTTCTTTTCATGAAATGAAAGGAAAATGAAAGGAAATAGTGTGATGACATAGTGCACTTCACAACTAAAAACATTTATTTACCTTTTTCCATGCAAAGATTTATGTTTATACACAGTGTTCCATTTTAAGATGTGTGCTAAACATATTTTTGGTCCAAAGGAAGCTCACAAGAATGATGATGAATCAGAAAATTACATGATAATAGGTTACTTTTATATGACAAATATACAGTAGAGTATATTTAGATGAGAATTGAGTAGCTCTTTTTAAATACTTGAAGAGTTTCCATGTGAGCAATATGTACCACTATTCTGGGTAGCTCCTGAGAAGATACTAGAACCACAAAATTTCAGGGAGGGTCATAGGGTTTCAACTATAAAAAAACTATATACACACATATAGCAATCAAATCTGTTCAAAAGTATAGTGAAATATCAAAAGTGAAAATGAAGTCTGTGCTCAGNTACACATAAATCTTTGCATGGAAAAAGGTAAATAAATGTTTTTAGTTGTGAAGTGCACTATGTTAGGTATAACATAGGTATATATATATGTTAGGTATAAAGCACTAAGTTTTCACTCAGGAATATTTGGAAAATATACCAGAGTATAAAAGAAAATAACTACTTTTAGCATTTTGATATGAACTCCTCCAGATGCATGACTGGGTTCTCACAAAGTATCCAAAAACAAAAGATGGTCTGAATGAACTAAAATACCAAAAGATGCTTATTGAGATAAATTATACAGAAAATAAAATGACAAGTGACAAATGAAAATAAGATTTTTGAAACATACTGTAAAAGGAATCAAGTTCAAGAATATTTTTACTCAACAGGAAAAATAGAAGAATCAAGTATAAAAATAGGCAAAAAGAAAAAAAACATGTGTAGGTCATTTAAAGAAATAGAAACAAAATGTCTCTACAAAAAATGAAAACAAACTATTTTGTTAATATCATGGAAAAGCAAATTCACACCAAAGTATGATACAATTTGATATTCACTACTAGATAGGCAGAAATTAACAAATCTGACAATACCAAATTTTAGCAAGGATGTGGATTAACAGAGACTTGTATACACTCTACTGAGATGAGAAATTGCAAAAAATCACTATGGGAAAGAATATAGCTTTATCTTTATAAATATGCGTAACTAAAATTTGGGAATTTCATTTCTAAGCAGATGCATATGTGCCAAAAATCATGCTAAAATATTCATAGTAAGAATCATTTGAAATTAGCTAATTAGAAATAACAATAGTATCTATAGACAGGAGAGTCGATAACTAAATTTGGCTCTCCTCGTGTACTGCAGGAATTGGCAAACTGGACCATGAGCCAAAGCTGGCAAGTTTCCTATTTTAGGAAATAATGTCTTGTTGAAACACAGCCCCATGTACTGGCTGTGTATTGTGTCCACTGCGTTTTGTGTCTGACAGCAGAGCTGGGTAGTTGTGAGAGAGACCATATGCTGTCTCAACCCAAACATATTCATCATCTATTTAGAGAAAAACCGTGCTAATCCCATTCCTAATGGAATATTACACAGAAGTGAAAATAAAAGAACCATGAAAGAGCATAAATGAATCTCAGAAAATGATACTCTATTAAAAAAAATAACGTTAATTTATTTTTGAGAGACAGAGAGAGATAGAGCATTTGTGGGGGAGGAGCAGAGAGAGAGGGAGACACAGAATCTGAAGGAGGCTCCAGGCTCTGACCTGTCAGCCCAGAGACCTACGCGGGCTCAAACTCACATACCGTGAGATCATGACCTGAGCCCTAACTCAGAAGCTTTACCAAATGAGCTACCTGGGCGCCCCAAAATGATACTACATTTTAATAAAGTTCTAATTTATTGTGTAGCAATATATTTTAGGAGTATATGTGTGTATTACATATTTATTATAAAATGCAGAACTATGCATTTTCACTAACGAATAAGAATTCTGTTAATAAGTTACCTGTATTACAGTGAAAGGCAGCTAGCAGGTTAGAGAATCTTCAATATTATGATTCCTATTGAGGGACAAGTTCCTCAACATTTTATATCTTACATATTTATTAGATTGACTATATTTATGTATCAGTTTTCATATTAATACTAATATAAAAGTAACTCTTAGGAAAGAAAAGAAAAACACATATTTGAGGAAGAGTAAGTTTTGTGTATGTTTGAATGTGTGTGTTCACATGTGCTATTATTATTGTATGCATCATTAATAATATGCACTAATAACATACTATATTTGAATGGCAATATATAGTAGTCCTTTGTAGGAGTATGTCAGAACCACAATATGTGGATTTGAATTAAAATCCATCACTTTTTAACTTTTTATTTAAAAAAAATTTTTGTTTTTATTTCTAAGAGAGAGAGAGAGAGACAGCAAGAACAGGGGAGGGTCAGAGAGAGAGGGAGACACAGACTCTGAAACAGGCTCCAGGCTCTGAGCTGGCTGTCAGCACAGAGCCCGATGTGGGGCTCGAACCCACAAACCATGAGATCATGACCTGAGCCGAAGTTGGACGCTTAACCGGCTAAGACACCCAGGCACCCCACTCCTTAGCTTTTTAAACCTAGACTATTTAATACATCTATACAATGAAGTTAAAAATATATCAACTTATTCAATTTATTGTGAAAGTCAATAGGATAACCTTTCTTAAACCATAGAAGCACTTAGAGGAATTTGAATGATATAGATTTTTATTATCTCATTTTTTAAATTATATGTTACCTGAAAATGTTATGTTTGTAAGGAAAACAACCTAATATAATTATAATTTAGAGGAATATTTAGTAAATAAAGAGGCATACTCCAAGTGCATAAAACAATAAAATGACCTCCTGATTTAAACATTTTTGAAAAAAGGGTAAAAATCATCCTGGTAAAATGGCCATATGTGTAATGGTCCAATTTGAATTTTTCTTAGTTATACTTTTTTTTTAGACTGAACATTTTGGAATTAGGAATATTATATGAAGATATTCTGAATCCATTTGCAGTCAGGGATTTCAATGTGTTTTCCACACTGTGGTAAGAGCAATCTTGCTAAATTCAAAACCAGAATATTTCCCTTACTATTTAATTGTTCTAGCTTTTTTACAATCCATGCAGATATTCTGGAATACTCTTCCATTATATATTTTCAAGACTGGCTCTATATGGTCAGACACTTCTCAGCTCCAAGGTCATGAACTCACGTATAAGTCAGACTACTCAGTGTAAATGGTTAATGACAGTAATTTGAATAAATGGACTTATTAATTTTCTAGATTTTAAAATATTATACTTTGGGATGTTAATATCTTTCAAATTAACTGAAAAATTCCATTATGTGCAAAGTCCTAAATATGTTTCAGATTATATCAATAAAAACCATTCTGCAATTCTTTATTTTTTGTCATTAAAATATAATAATGTTATATATTGTATTATTTAATTCTACTTACTAGTATATAATTAAACTTACATTTTTCTTTAATATTTTCTATTTTTTAGAAAACTATTCTTAGTTGTAATTTTTTCAAATAATTTTATTAATATTGTGCTTGATATTTATATTTAAAATTTTTTTAATGTTTTATTTATTTATGAGAGAGAGAGAGTGAGCAGGGGAGGGTCAGAGAGAGAGGGAGACACAGAATGTGAAGCAGGCTCAGAGCCCAGACGCGGGGCTCGAACCCACACACCGTGAGATCCTGACTTGAGCCGAAGTCGGATGTGTAACTGACTGAGCCACCCAGGCGCCCCGATATTTATATTTTATTAGCCATTTAAATGTTTGCATATGTGAATCTTTCAACTGGGCGTGTTTGCCTTTTTTAGATATTTGTTGAATGAAAATACAAATGGATAAAATAACTTTTTTATGGTAGTGAATTCGTTCATGTGTTGGCAATAAATATTATAATCACATTTTCATAATTTACCATTAATTTCTGGTGTTTCAAAATTCTTTGAAACCAAATCTATCACTTTTCAAACTTATAGTTATTTTGTATTTGTTCAAAACTGCATTCTTAGCCAAAAATTGAAGAAATATCAACCTGTATTTTGTTCCATTCTTTTGTGATATATATTTTTACCTTAGTATTTAATTGAAATTCTGTTTTAGGGGCACCTGGATGGTTCAGTAGGTTAAGCATCCACTGCAGCTCAGGTCATGATCTCACGGTTTGTGTGTTGGAGCCCCGCATAGGGCTCTGTGCTGACAGCTAGCTCAGAGCCTGGAGCTTGTCTTTGGATTCTGATCTCCCTCTTTATCTGACCCTCCCCTTCTCATGCTGTCTCTATCTCTCTTTCAAAAATAAATTAAAAAAAAAAAAAAGAAATTCTGTTTTAAATTAAGAACTCATTCTAGG
>NW_027532163.1:154086-204155 GCF_008692635.1 Crocuta crocuta
TTCTGGGCTATAAAATGTTTTATTGTTTTTTTTTTTGTATGGTAACTTCTGGTATGAAAACAATTTTTATATATAATTATATTACTATATATTTTGTTTACTGCCCATGATGTTGAAGCTATGACATTATTTCTAATTATAGTTGCAGTTTGTTTTTTGGCTTGTTATTTATTGTTCCTATAGCTTTTGTTATTTTATATCTGTAATAAAACATTAAAAATAGTGATATTTGTGATCCTCAGTAATAAAGTTAACCACATCTAGGTGCCACATTTATTATATTGGCTAAAATATCTAGAACAACATAAGTAATGGACAATATTGAAACAATGATGCTAGCAGTGTTCCAAATTTCAAATGGAATAACCCTAATATGTGTTTCACCATTAATTCTGATATTGGCCAATGGTTAAAAATTGGGTGTGTATGTGTGCTCAATAAAATTAAACAATTGCAGTAATAACCCATGGTAATGCATCTATAAATATGAGAAAATGTTTTTAACCTTGGTTTCTACCAGAATTAATTGTGGGATTTTATTGAATATAATTTTTTCACTAATTGTAATTTTATAAGCTTTTACATTGAGATGATATGATTTCAGACAAAAGAAAATCTATTTTACCTTTGAAGAGAGGCTCACCATAAAATTTTAAGGACCTTAGGTTCTAAGGACCTGTTTGGAAAACTTGACTCCAGTGCACACTTCTCTTTGCTAGATAAATAAACTCAATTCTAGAAAGGTTAAATAATTTGTCTCCTGTGCACGAGGATCATTGGAAAAGAGATACTTCTGATTTAATTCTCCCATCAATCTCGTGCATGATGTGGATAAGACTCTAATTTTTTACCCTCATTTTAATGCTTTGCTAAAATGAGACCTATAGCAGTAAACAGATGTGCCTAGCTTAGGGTTCTCCAGTGAAACAGATCAATAGGATATATCTAAAAGGAGATTTGTTATAGGAATTAGCTCACGTAATTATAGAGGCTGGGAAGCTTCAAGAACTCTAAATGCAAATTGGAGAACCAGGAAAACCAGTGGTGTGATTCAGTCCAAATCCAGAGGCCTCAGAATCAGTGGTTTAAGTCCAAGTCTGAAAGAAACGTTAAGAAATGCATAAGTCCTGTTCTGTGACCTGAAGGCCCTAAAACCTGGAAAAGAAGTTTCAGGGTAGAGGAAGATGGTTGTCTTAGCTCAAGAAGAGAGAGGAGAGCCTCGGTGGCTTAGTGCCTAAAATATCTGACTTTGGCTCAGGTCATGATCTCACAGTTCTTGAGTTTGAGCCCTGCATTGGGATCTGTGCTGACAGCTCCAACCATAAAGCCTACTTTGAATTCCGTGTCTCCCTCTCTCTCTCTGTCCCTCTTTGGCTTTCTCTGTCTGTCTCTCTCTCTTAAAAAATGAAAAAACATTAAATTTTTTAAAAAATAGGAGAGGAAAAAAAGCACACTTCCTCTACCTCTTTGTTCTATACAAGCTCTCAGCAGACTGGGTAATACCCACCTTCCTTGGTGACAGCGATCTTCTTTACTTAGTGACTGATTCAGATGCTAATCTCTTTCAGAAACACTCCTGTGTGCACATCCAGAAATAATGTTTTACCAGCTATCTGGGCATCCCTTTGACCAGTCAAGCTGACACATGAAATTAACCAGTGCTGTGCCTTAGGACATTCACTATATTTGAATTGAGACATGGCTAAAATATGTTTCTAGAATGGCGCTTTGATGATCTTTCCACTTCAACACTATACCACAGTATATAGGCAGATTGATGGAGGGAGTGTTCTTTCTTATTCCAACATTCAAACTTACTGTGTCACAGTTGCTACTTTTTCCTAATCAAGTCTCTGAAATGAATAGAACAGCTGTAAGCATTATTTCTCTGAATTGACTATCACCTTCACAACGTGTGATATGAGATTCCTTTGCCCTGTAGGAAAATGTCAAGAATTCATAACCATTTTCAGGTTCTTGTCACCTTTGTTATCCAGCAACCGAGGCACTGTCATCTTGTCAGCCATGTCAATCCCTCTTTTTCTAACAACACTGCAATCGTCACTTTCCTGACAGACATCTTAGAAAATTCACATACTTGCCAAATTTTAGACTGGGTAACTTTAAAACCCAAGTGTTTGGAAGAAGTACCATTCTAAACTACAGTAGTGGACAAAATGCACCTCTTGCCTTAGTAACAACGGTTCAGAGTAGCTCTGTGTCTTCAGAAAACTGTGGAGGCTGGCAGAAGCTGAAGCCTAAAATGCTGAAACCAAATCAGCAGTTTTGGATCAGGAAGTCTCTGCTGATATTGCTTCAGTGGAATAGCCAGGCATGCATTTCAAATTCAGACTCTGTGATGTTATGACCTAGATTATTTCAACTAATGTTTATGTGCCATCTAATACATTACCCATTTTTACACATACAACAATACATGTTTTGCACTTACAGTAAGTCCATACAACAACAATTGCTGTTTCTTAACATTTATCCTCCATATGAGTATGGGTCCAGCAGCTAATTGTATGTCCAAAGGGAGAAATTGAACATTTACTAAAGAAATCACCTGAATAGATAGGGCTAGGTTTAAGAAAAACCTATAGGGAGGTGGGTGCAGGGATGGGCTAAATGGGTGATGAGTATTCAGTAGGGCACTTGTTAGGATGAGTACTGGATAGTGTATATAAGTGCTGAATCACTAAATTCCACACCAGAAACTAATGTACAGTGTATGTTAGCTAACTGGAGTTTAAATAAGAACTGAGGGAAAAAAACAAAACAAAAACATAAGAGATGTTGACGAAACCCAGGTCATGGTCACTACTAGGCCTGTAAGTGCTAGTGAAGGGAATGGTTGCAGGCACCCAGAAGGACCTGTAGCTTTTGGAGGGGGCATCCTAACAAAAAATTCAGCCTTCTCAGTCAGTCTTCAGCCTGCGAGAGTCAGAAGCAAGGTTGTAAACATCAGACTTCCATTATTTTCCTACTGGTACCTACTACTCACTGAAATCAACAGAAAGTCAGAAGGTCAAGATACTTGGTTGGTTCATTCCATAAATATCAACCTTCAAACGCACAGAGCAAATGAGAGGAGAGGAATGGAGAGTAGATCTGGACAGGCAAATGGAGAATATCCAGCATATCCTATTTCACAAAAGAAGTAAGTGAGTTTATAGAGGTTTAATAACTTGCCTTAGGTGAATAAGCACGTAGTTGCTGAGATGCAATTAAATTCAATATCTTCCAACATGATGCCTTGTGCTTTTGCTCCTATGCTAATATTATGCCATTTCTCATTAAAAAGGAATTTATTCACTCCACTTTTCCTTTTCTGCAACACAGACTCTTATTTTAGTTGAAGTTAAAGGAGCACAAATATAGTGTAATAAATGCTTATTTTAGCAGCATGACTAAAGTTACTCTCTGTCTCCTTAAACCAATCAATTCTTCTTCAGAGAACCTTAAATATACATGTACATTCCAATACACTCATTACTGAGTTTACATATAATATATGTTGATCTTGGGGTGCCTGGGTGGCTCAGTTAGTTAAGTGACAGACTCTTGATTTCAGCTTAGGTCATGATGTCACAGTTTGTCAGATCAAGCCCTTCATCACTCTGTGAGCTGACAGTGCGGAGTCTGTTTGGGATTCTTCTCTCACTTTCTCTACCCCTTCCTGGCATGCGCACGCTCTCTCTCTCTCTCTCTCTTTCCCCCTCATTCAGAATAATAAATAAATATTTAAAATGTGTTGATCCTGATAAATACTTAGTACTCCTTAAAGATATATTATTAAACTGTTTCAAAATATACATAGAATTTATCAGTAGCAAACACCTACATGGAAAGAATGGATAAAAATATCCTTATAAAGTATTTTATAATAAAATATTTTTCACTTAAATATTCTCTCAAAGTACTATTGTAAATTACATAAGCTAACATTCAATCATTTATTTCTATTTGCAGCAAATAATTGTGGAAATTCATGTCACGAGTCATGTTGCTTAATATCGTTCAACAAAAATTTAAGATATTTTCCTTTTTTGGAAGGTAGATCTTCATGTTTTGATACAGTTCTTAAGCAGTGAATTGTACCTAGCATTTTTATAATATAGTTTTGTAGCAATATATTTTACCAAAGGGGCCAATAGTAACTTTTCAGAGAGACATAGAGTTTTAACATATAGATTGCCTTCCCAAAATCAGAAAATAAAAATATTGCCTTGGGAAGTGCTATTTCTCTTGTCTGTACAACAAGACTTTAAAAATAAGCACATACTTGAAGTTGATCCTGTCTCCTTAGGCAGATCTTCAAGAAACCTTTCTGGCATATAGGTTGCCAAGAGTTCAGTAGGTTACACTCCCAAAGTAAAACTGAAGTTAACAGACACTGGCAAATGAGCCACCTTAAAAGCAGGCAGCAGAAAACCTATTTGAATACTTTTCATCATTTCAGACTGGACTTAAGTTGGCAAATGAGATATTTAAGTATCAAAACTTGGCTAATATGGCCCTGTTAGTCTTCTGACATCTGCATCTAGGGACACATGAACTCTGATTCATGACAAGTGGAATGTCCACAATGTCAGTGGACTTTGGGCATAATTATTGAGTATCCAAGCAACAAATGCATTTTGAAATTACTGAATGCCTTTGATAGTTCTTTTTCAAAATAGCCCTTCAACAACATTGTGTCTCTCAGAGACCTATATAGACAAGTTAAATATATAATAAAACATATAATGGCAATATATAAAACAAATAAACACTGATTGCATTCCTTCCTTATAGACATTACCTAGTTCCGTGGTACCTTTCTATCCAAGCATGATCACAAAAGGGAGCAGGGTGAGCAATTTGAGGTTGTTGGACTCATAAATTTCTCTCATTAATATTAACCAGGCAGTCTTGAAATTAGAGCTTCTTATTAACTTAAGTTTAATAGTGAAAAAAGTTCCATTCCAAAGAAATGAGTACGTAATAGTTAGATGAGAATCAGCATCTTTGTTCTGAAGGAGACAATGACTAATTTTGCCTGACTGGGGAGCAGAATCTCAGGGTGCAGGTACTATTTCTCAGTATAAAAATGGAGAAAACATGTATATCCCCAGCTACTCCCATTCTATGTACCCACTTACTACCACCTGTTGGAATGTTAAAGCATCTGAGAAAATAAAACAACTTCATGACTTAATGGATATATTTTGGTCATCAAGATGCAGTAAACAGTAAACTATTATAAACATTTATTAATGGAGTTCCTGGTTGTACTGAGTCTAAATTTTTCCCAGTATTAAATTTAATTCATTAACTCATGAGACCACTGCTGTGTATGCTAACACTAAGTTCCAGAAATGACAAGCAACCTGTTGTAGATAAGGCAAAAAATATAGGCATTGTTTTGCCTGGAATAGTTCCAATTTATACCTCTTCCTCCAGAAAATGATTAATAATGTTCCCTTTCTCTCTTTTAAAATTTGTTTTAATGTTTATTTATTTTTAAGAGAGAGACAGAGAGAGAGAGAGAGACAGAGACAGAGAGACAGAAAGACAGAGAGAGACAGAGTGCAAGCAGGGAGGAGCAGAGAGCAGGAGGCACAGAATCTCAAGCAGGTTCCAGGCCTGAGCTGTCAGCACAGAGCCTGATATGGGCCTTGAACTTATGAACCACGAGATCATGACCTGAGACGAAGTTGGATGCTTACCTGACTGAGCCATGCTTGCTCCTTGTTCTCTTAAAAGGGTTTCTATTTGGACAAACTACAAGGCCATCTTAATTACTGGGTGACTTAGAAAACAGATGCAAATGTATTACTTTTATCATATTTTAAAAGAGAGAATAAACTTTAGAAAGGTGGATTTGTTTTCACTGTGGATTTCATTATGTACAGTAGGATTACATTTACATAGCCCATATATGTAAATACTGTGCATCACAAAAAGTTGGCATGAGAATCTTAGATGTGCTCATTATTGACATAATGATATGATCCATTTGCCATTTATATAATTCTTTGAAATGAACAATGGCCAGCACCAAAATAATGGCAATAAAATGAATAAGCAAAAGATTATGCAAGACACTGTATGGTACTAAGCAATTTGCATTTTTTCACTAGTTAGAGGACACATTCTTAATGTTGGTGGATTTTTAAAATATATTATCCAAACCAACAGCATAATTTAGTTTCTCAAGTATCTCATCATTTTTGGCATTAACTTAAGAATTGCCAACCTGCTCATTTATGCTGTCTAAAAATCTAGTTACCTGAAAGATTTTAATTTCAACTATGAGATTAGTTTTTTTGTTCTCATTTTCGTTTTTTCTCCCAAGGCCTTCATATGTACATATTTTTTAAAACTTCAGAGCTGGCCAGTGTACATCTACAATATATTTTTTGAGACATGATATTTAAAAAATAACTTTTGATTATTGTAAATGCCAATAAATATATATTTCAAATAAAGTTATTTTATCAAAAATTCTAGCTGATTCTCTTTTTTATAGGATTTAGAGCAAAACTACTTTTCTTTATTCAAGTTTTTATTTAAATTTTAGGTAGTTAACATGACAACACTATTTTAACAAACATGACTTTTCCTTAAATTAAACAATAGGAGCCAGAATTTTTGAATGACATGTTTTGAAAATGGAACTGGTTTTGCTCAAAAATTATTTTAAATAATTTGAATTTTCCACTTTTAATCATGACTTTAAAGCTGTTTTTTTAGAGCTAGCTCAAACTGACTTTGGAAGTTACACTCCCAGATTAACTAACAAATTGATGAGATTAAATACTATTAAAGGAATTAATAAGTATCCAGTAGAAGAATATTTATAGAAGTACAAAAGGAAAAAAATAGATTGAACATATGAAGTAAAATCAGAACTGGAGTTTTTGAAAAAGCAATTAGCAAGACTAGATTATTCATAACTCAATGTGGGCAGAACATAGAATTTAAAAACAAGATAACATGTGTTCACTGTTGCAGAGTCTTGCTAAAATTATGTAAAAGAATGATATGTGACATTTTGTTGCATTTTACTTAACTAGTAAGAGTCACACACGCACAATTTTATATATATATATAATTGTGTATATATACACATATATACAAGCTCACATGTATATATATATATAAAATTGTGAATATATACACATATATATACATGCTCACACACACACATATATATAAATGTGTGTATGTATATACACATATATATATACATGCTCATACACCCTCTCCCCATTATAAATTCTATTCAGAAAGACTTAAAGAAAATTACAATTCACAATTTGAATTAATTCTATATTATTTCAATTAAATATTCTTTGTAGTATGTACTAGCTCAAGACTAAAATGGGGTTGCCTAGTTTTTCATTCTAGAAAATCAATATAGTTCTATGGATGCAACTTTGCTATTCAGATCTTTAACTTGAAAGAGACTGTACTCAGCATTATGTCATGTTAATTCTTGCACTCCAGTAGACTCTTCATGCTGACTCAGATTTTACCAGAAATATATTAAATGTACTTGCAGTTCATCAGTTTCAGTACACTTTAAGTCATTGGTCAAATGGAATGTTTGGCAAAACACAAGAAAACTGAAAGAATGCATACAGTGAGTAGTCCATGATAAGCATAAAAAGCATTGCTCAATATATAAAATAAGCTTCCAAACATGCCAAGTCACATCAATATTTATAAAGTCTAGTGGAGCTTGAATGATATAGCAAAAAACCTCTTAAACAATTTGGATATTTTGTTTTTCTTTTTGAACAGAGAACATATGATTTTGGAATGTAACTGGCCAGATTATGGTAGAAATTTTCATGGAAAGTTTTATTTACCAGCAAGAAAAATGTAATAAATATGTTTTATGAAGCATCTGCATTATTTTCCTGGAGACTTGATGTCATGTGTGGATAGCTTTGTGAATTATTTTCAAAAGAGATTTGGTAAAGAGTCCACATAAATACAATACTTGCTGGATATTGGATAATGCTAGCAAAATATTGCTTTTTTGATTTAATAATTAATGATTATATTTTTTAAAGTGACATCTTTTTTATCTTTTTTAACATTTTTATTTATTTTTGAAAGAGAGAGAGAGAGAGACCACAAATGGGGGAGGGTGGAGAGAGACAGGGAAAACACAGAATCTGAAGTGGGCTTCCTGCTCTGAGCTGTCAGCACAGAGCCCAATGCAGGGTTCAAACTCAGGAACCATGAGATCCTTACTTACTCCAAAGTCAGATGCTTCACCGACTGAGCCACCCAGGGGTGCCAAAAGTGACATATTTTAAAGACAAATATTAAATAATTATGAATGTAATGCAAATTTCTTTGACTCTACCTTGAATTAATCCAGGAAGAAGGGGAAGGAAGGCAAGTAGGAAGGAGATAATTTATGTAATATACAACACATCATGTTCTTTGGTCTTTAGGATATGACAGATCTTTTCATATGGAATAAGTGAGCAACATTCAGGATGTGACCCCCAACAGTGTTTGATAATCTACAATGTATGTTCTACTTATCTTTTAAATCTTAAATATTCATTTTTATGCTCACTCTGTCGGCCTCGTTCAGTACCTTCATAAAGCCTCTGGCTGCCATAACATTAAGGGATGCATCTATCTCCTCTTATCATGCTTGAGACCACTTTCATTTTTCTCTCCTCTCATTTTTGCCTCTACTACTCCTGTTTTTTTCAGTCTAAACCTCATTTTCATACATATCGAACTCTCAACATGCAAGCAAACATATTCAGTTTATCCCAAATGATAGAGTTTGATATATACGCATAAGGAAGACTATTTCATAAAACGTTAGCATTTCCAACTTCAAGTACACTGGAAAAACAAACTGCCATTTACTGTTATTCCAGATGTATCAAGACCTCATCTGGTTGTTCTTCTCTCAAAGAAAACTGTTGCGGACGAAATGACACAAAGGACAAGACACACACAAAAGACAGACACAGACACAACTCCAGCCGGAGGAACAATTCTACGCAAGCCCCTCTTGCGGTTTGTTTTATACCCCGGTAACTGGATACAAACTGAAATCTACAAGATGCATTCCTTTACCAATTAAGGGCAAGTAGCCAAACACATTTCAAGGACAGGGGGGAGCAAAGGGAGGAAGCGACCACAACATGTTTACTAAGAGGCCTGCTCACAATTCCAGCCTTCTCCTTACTTCTAAGGAGGGCATGTTCCCTTGTTTGCGAGCGGACCATTAAACTTGGATATTGTGTGCAAGCCTCCTGGCAGAGCACCCCGTTTGCAGGCATGCTTTGCCCAGGCAGGGAGCCCCGTGTGCAGGCACATCCCCGCGTCCCTAACCACGCTTTCTTGTGGTCACTGTCGGGCTCCCACAAAAACCCTGCTAGATATCTCTCCGAAAACATTTATTAAACTAGTCATGCCACCATTCTGGTTGTTCAAGACCATTCTTTCTGAGGCTGCTTCTTCTTAAGTATCAGCCTATTATCTAGCTTCTACTTTTATCCTTTCTGAGCATTTTCTTTAGGCCTTTTTTTCAAAACTAAGCAAAAGGAAATCAGCCATCCAACAAAAGTGATGCAATTTGGTCATTGTCTCAGGTCAGAATATGACTAAAATTTTAGAAGTCTTGGAGATTGAGAATATTTTGGAGGTACCCCATGCATAATTCAAAATAATAATAAAATGGGATAATCAGCTGAGTCATCATAAAAGGGAAATTCAACAAATTAGCACTGGGTTGGTGTACAAACTTAAATAATTTGCCTATTCATATTAACACTAATATTAAGCACTGATTCTACTTACTGGCTTCTGTGCTCCTTACGTCTAGGCAGCTGAATGTTATTACTTTGTTTTGATAGGCAGGTTAGCAAGAATTTAGTCAGGTTGCAAGCTTGCAAATAGATGTATGGCAACTAATCTTCAAGGAAATGTCTTGGCTACATGGTAGAAGTTGTAGATAAAGCACCACATAATTGTTTGATGGATTATTCTGTATAACTTCTGTATATCTGGTTTTAGCTACCTACTAGAGGAGTAAATTCAGATATGAAGGACTGATGACTGATAGTCCCACTTTACACTTGAAACGGATGGTTTCTTTTATAACACATGTAAATTTCCGAGTGGAAAAATTAATCCAATACATGGAAATGATTTTATATGCAGAGTTTTCTTTGAGATGCTTAACATTAAATTTTTCCCACTCTCTGCCTATAAAGTACTGATTCTCAGAAAAGGATATACAACAATCTTTTTTCTTTCCCTTAAGCTTGGTATATTTCTTTTCCCAAGTGAAAAGTTAGATGTCATGTTCCATCAAATTACATTTGTTTGAACTTCTGTGACTCCTTCTTTGTTGTGGTCTGTGAGGTAGCCTAATACATTATTTGCTTTTCATTAAATGTTACCAATTTTATATGAAATATGAATAAGTAGATGTATTTGAATATGAGCACATATTCAGTCCAGTCCAGTAGCTCATGACCAAGGGACAGGCATATCTTATAACATTAAAAATTGATTTTCAGAAACTATAGTTAATTTTTTTTCTGACAGAGTGGAGGGCCTCAACTTTCCTAAATCTCTATTTTTCTTATTTCCATTAAAAATCTTGAGGAGATTTTTTTCAATTCACCTCTCCCAGTTGGAATCATTGTTTTTCTCCTAGGTCCACTTACCCTACTATGATCCAGCCATAGCTTATTTATCTTTTCCTAGCAGTAGTTGGATGGTATCTCAGAATACATTTTTGTTATTAAGTCTCTACTTTCTGTGGATTCTGTCCAGGGTAGGGCATAGGCAAGGGGATCAAATCTTAGGAAAATAGTTTTGGTCTCGACAACACTTTCTCATTTAGAAATCATGTACCATTTTAGAACATTTTTATTAACCTCTGAGATCACTTTGAAAATAGTTATATCAGCTGCTGAAGAGATTCTCTAGTCTCTTTTCATAGGCTGTAGTTTTCATGGATTTTCCCTAATTCTCTAAACAAAAACTTGAGCATATAAGTAACAGTATGGCATAGCATCTTGCTTCCAAAGGAGTCTTCAGTAGTTTCATGTCTCATTTTGAAGTGTTGCTTATCATTTGGGATTGAAGTATCCTGTCAACCTTTAACGAGGAAAAATATATATGAAATAAATAAGAACATTAATGTGAAATATTCCAGAAAGCTATTTAAATCACATATTGTAAATATGTTCAAAGAATTAAATAAAAATATGATTAAAAATTAAAGGAAAATATGTTAATATCAGTTAACAAATAGGGTATCTCACAGAGAAATTAGAGTGATTAAAAAGGACCCACTGAAATTAGTTGAAAGATACAGAAATTGAAATGAAAGGTTAATTAAATTGGCTCAAAAATGATTTGAGATGGAGAAGGAATAACAGTTAATTTGAAGTATCAGTAGAAATTATTCATTAAAGAGAAACAAGGCAACAGATATTAAAGAATTATAAAATGTTCCAAAAAGGAAGGAATGAGATTTGAGGCTGAAAATGTTTGAAGAAATAATGGTCCAAAATTTTCCAAACATAATAAAACATTAATGTATGTATCCAAGAAGTTCAATAAACTCCAGCTGGAGTAAACACAAAGATCATATATACTTCAAAATCATCATAATTATTTTTCTGAGATGTAAAGCCAGAAAAAAAACTAAATGAATGGGAGAAAATGGCTTTTCATGTATAAAAACAATAATACAAATAATAACCAGCATTTATTTAGGAACAGTGGAGGCCATAATGCATTAGGGTGACATATTCAAAAGTGATAAAAGAAAAAAATCAACTAAAGTTTTCAATCCAGGAAAATTACCCTTCATGTATAAAAGTAAAATAAGAATAGTCCTGGATTTTTCAATAATAATTTGTTGTTCATATGACAGTACTAGTGAAAATACTAAAGAAAAAAGCTTCAGGATAAAAGAAAATTATATCAAAAATTCCTGTTTCTGAGAACATGGTATTGAGATATATTATTTCATTCTTGCAACTCATGCAATCGATCTTTCTCACTTTCTATTTAATGGGATTTGTTTTTAAACTTCCATGGGTTCTAGGGGCCCCTGGGTGGGTCAGTGGGTGCACTTGTTAACAGCGTGGGATTCTCTTCCCCCTACCCATCTCCTTCTGTTCCTCTCCTGATCTCTCTCGTGCATGCGCGCGCGCGCACACACACACACACACACACACACACTCTTACTCTCCCAATATAAGTAAACACATTACAAATAATTCTGTGTTCTTTAAGTATAAGGAGGCTTAACTTTTATTTACATAATTTAAAAGTTGTTAACACTAGTTATTCAATTAATTATTCATTGGTCTTGAGAGATTTCTTTGTCTTTTTATTTATTTTTAACCCTATATCGAAATCCATACGTTCAATAACAACTTACCCATTCCACAATCCAAAAAATTAAAACAATTAACTCAAGATGGATTATGGGCATAATTGTTAGTGCTGGAACTATAAAACTTAAAGAAACTGATGCATTAGTTTGTCTTCCTCCTGGGTAGGCACAGGCTTCTTAGATACAGGAGAGAAATCACAAGGAAGAAAAATGGCTGAATTGAACTTCATCAAAGTTAAACATAATTTCTCTTTCAAAAGAGCTATTGAGAAAATAACAATACATTTATAGACTAAAATAAAATCTTTTCAATACTTATATCTGATAAAAAATGTATCCAGAATAAATTAAGAACCCTTACAACTCACACACACACAAAAAAAGAATTAAAAATAGGGGCAAATTATTTGAATGGGGACTTTATTAAAAAGATATTTAAAAAGAAAAGAAACACATAAAATTTTAGCATCATTTCTTTTCTTATAAATACAAATTTAAAAGTTCAACAAACTGTTGCCGGTACTACAACATACTCCCTAGAATAACTATGAAATCAAAAAGACTAAAATACTATATATTGAAAAGGATATAAAGAAAAATTTAAATTTTTATGCATTTCTAATAAAAAATAAAATGGAGCCACTATTTTTTAAAGCATTTGGGGAGTTTTCAAAATGTTAAACAAAGCTTATTATATTTTATTCATAGGTATCTGCCTCAAAAAAATGAAAGCATATGTCCACACCCAAGATTTGTGTATAACTACTCATTGCAGCATTATTTAAAATCGCTAAAAACTAGAGGGGCACCTGGGGGCTTAAATTGGTTAAGCATTTGACTCTTGATATTGGCTTAGGTCATGGTCTCACAGTCTTGGGACTGAGCCTCATGTAAGGTTCCCCACTGAGGGTGAAGTCTGCTTAAGATTCTTTCTTGGGGTACCTGGGTGGCTCAGTCCATTAAGTGTCCAACTGTGGCCCTAGGTCGTGACCTCACGCTGAGTTTGAGCCCAGGGTCAGGCTCTGTGCTGACAACTCAGAGCCTGAAGCCTGTTTCAGATTCTGTGTCTCCTGCTCTCACTCTGCCCCTCCCCCACTCATGCTCTGTCTCTCTCTCAAAAATTAAATAAATAAATAAATAAATAAATAAATAAATATTCTGTCTCTCTCTCTGCCCCATCCCTTGCTCATATGCATGCTCATGCTCCCTCTCACAATAAATGAGAAAACAAATACTTAATCACCAAAAACTAGAAAAATCCAATGCTTTTGAAATAGTGAAAGGGTAAACAAAATATGTTATACCCATGCATTGAAATGCTGCTTAGAATAAAAAGAAACAAACTTCTGATACACACAACAGCATAGCTTAATCTCAGAAAGGAAAACATGTGAAGTGAGAGAAATCAGCAAAAGACTACATTTTTTTAATGATTCCATTTATATGAAGTTTTTACAAATGAAAAGCTATAGAAATGACATCATGTTGTTTTACTTTGGTTTGGTTTGGGTTTTGTTTGTTTGTTTGTTCTTTGGGGTTTTTTTGTTTGTTTCTTTCTTTTGGCTATATTGCTGTTGTTTGTTCATTTGTGTTTTCCTTCAGGGCTCAGGAATGGGAGGGGAATTGATTGCAGAAAGCCACTAGGGCACTTTCTGGAATGATGGAGATATTATAACATTGGATTTTCATGGTTGATTGAGTGTGAAATTTGTAATTATCATACTATATGCACTTAAAGTGTGTAAATATTATAGTGTGTAAAATATAACTTAATACAGTTTTTAAAGACTAATGAAGAGTCAAAGATAAGGAAGTGTGACTAAATTGGACAGTTTATATATGCTAAACTTAGAGGTGACAAACTAGCAATGAACACATGTGGTTAGTCATAATAGTTTTTAACATTTCATGTGTACATGAACATGAAGGACACAATTTAGCGATATATTTGTTAACATCAAAATTTTCTGGGGGCGCCTGGATGACTCAGTTGGTTGAGCATCCGACTTCGGCTCAGGTCATGATCTCACAGTTCGTCGGTTTGAGCCCCGTGTCGGACTCTGAGCTGACAGCTGGCTCAGAGCCTGGAGCCTGTTTAAGATTCTGTATCTCCCTCTCTCTGACCCTCCCCTGCTCATGCTCTCTCTCTCTCTCTCTCTCTCAGAAATAAATAAAAAACATAATTTTTTTTCTAACAGAGAACTATATGTTTCCCACACTATTCTTACAAAGGTAGAAGAGATGTTTACTCTCATTTTTCAGGCACCTAATGCTGCTGAGTTACTTTGGCCACCGTATTAGACACTTTCCATGTATTATTTAATCCATTATGAGGCCATAACAATCATATCTTTCATTTTTATGGTTAAAGATCTGGGACTGAGATTGAATAACTTGTTCCAGGTTAAGAACTGGCAAATGGGAGACATGGGATTCATAGTCTGATCCTTCTAGCCCAGATGCTTTACTCCTCACCAGTATGCCATACAGCCCTTTGATACCTTAATAGTTGTGGAGCTTAATAAAGATACACCAGATTAGTGGAATTCCACATGCTACACCTAGTTACATCTCTAAAGGAATTTACAATGTACATGGGAACAGAGAACCTGTGCGTTCAGTTTCAGTGCTAATAAATGTTGAACAGAATGGAATTTCTCTCCCTCCTTGGAAGATTGCTAATACTGTGGCTTTCACTTTTCTTAAAGTCTGGAATCACAGGATTTCAGTTAAAATAAAATCTCAGTTAAAATAAAATCTCAGTTAAAACAGGCTTAGTCTAAAACTAGTTGTAGGTAATCACACAGTAGCCTTAAGTCATAGTCTTTCTTGTTCTCTCTGCCAAGTTGTTTTAATGTCAAATTATTTTCTGAGGAATTATAAATCTTGGATGTAATCTTTGATAAAAAAGAGCAGAGGCCAAATTAATAACTTCAGACACAAGTTTCTGTGTCATAGGCATGGAGAGGAGGGTCGCAGGACATATGTAAACCTGCCTACAGTGCTCCTAGTTGTGGTCAGCATCGTAGAGTCAGTACCAGGGAGTCCCACAAACTGAGGTTCGGTAGAATGGCATCAGAGAAGAGACTCCTGGTGCAGAAATTTGTGTGTGTGTTTTGTTTGTTTGTTTAGGGACAAAAATCATTCAAGAATAATGAAATTTAGTTGCTGGCATTTGGGCGAGAGAAAAGAGCAATATCGTTAAGGTTCCAAATCCCTCCTGGGTATTTCATGCTATGTGAAAGAAGTCAGAGTTATCTGTAGCTAAATTACATTTTGTTTTAAGGTGGCATAAAGACACTTTCCACTTGCACCATCAGATCTACTCTCTACTGTTTTTTGTCTTGCTCTAATCCCAGGAGAATGCCCAGTATTTACTGTGGGGGGGACTCCACTTCGCTTTAGCTTCTGGCTGGACTCAGCAAAAGAGAGGTAGCTGCAAGAGGTCGTAGCATGGAAGACATGTTGTTTAGGGAGGAGTCTGGCCTTTGAGGCCATAGTTTATTTCTCAAAAGCAGCTCTACTTAAATTTCAGTACCTGCAAACCTTACCACACCCTGTCCTTCCATGACTAACTGTGGTAATCACTGCTCTCATATGGCTGGCTACAAGGGGCCCTCTTAATGTATGATCTATTTGGATAATTTCCAGACATTTGTAAACAATCTCTTAATACTCTCCTCATATTATTTGGGTTAAACATGCCATTTCTTCCCTGTAGAAACCTGGAATGATACTAATAGTTGTATTGTATATAAACAGCTACCATTGTAGCTTCCAATCTCTCCCGTCTTCCAATAATGGTGAACATTGTTGCCAGATTAATGACTATACCGCTCCCTTATTAAACAAGATCTACTAGTATTTTTCTTTATTTATTGCTTGCTTGTTTGTTTTTAAACACATATATTCCAGTTATGAAAATCTTTGGTGTAAGCTTCATCGCCTCTATGATAAAACAAAGTAATTAAGTATTCAACTTTCTTTAATTCCAGTTCTCTTGTATATTCCTACCCAATGCCAGTCCTCAGTCCTAGGCATAATAGTGTACTGACTGTCCCACATATTTTCAATTTAACTCAATATAATTTGATTCAGTTCAGTATAATTTAATTTGTCCTATATTTCTTACACACTAAGTTCCAAAAGTATGATATAACTCCTGAGCTCTGGATGAAAAAGGGCTAGATGGGAATTGAAGGGTTTGGAACATAAACAATATGGTATAAAACTCAGCTCCACAAAAATTGTCACAGGCCAGCCTGTAAACATTTGTAGAATATATGAATACATTAAAGAAAGAGATTGATTTTATTTGATGAACTGAATTCCAGGGCAAGGAGAATACCTGTCAAAAGCTTTTTGAGGGACTTAAGAAAATACATAAGAATGTATAGTTTGAAAATATTTCCTATCAGTATATTGGCTTCATGCCTTCTGTATACTTTGTAGTGAGTTTTTCAACTTCAAATTGTGCTTTAGCTAAAAGAAAATAGTAGGCACCCCACTTGGTTAGTATCATCCCTTTATCCATCCATCTGTCCATCCATCCATCCAAGACTCTTTCCCCAACATGAAGTTTTAAAATCTCTTTCAAGCTATAAAATCTAGAACTATACTAGGATGAATTTAAGTCTGGAATGTACATCCTGATGTTTGTAAACTGCTACTCCTTCATTATCATCAAGAATCTCTAAACTTATGCTTGTAGAGTTTGGAGGGTCTCTATACTCTAATATTTTTTTTTTAATTTAAGCTTTTAATTTTGATGGAAACGATAATTTAAGTATATTCTATGTTGTCTGACATACTACTATATTAGTAAGCTTTTGGTGTGTAATAAAGAATAATGCTGTAATAACTTGGCGGCATTCAAAATCAAACACGCATTTCTGACATGTATGTGGGTCAGCTAGAGCAGCTTTGTCCCATTTGTGTCTATTCTAGGTCCTAGATGGCAGGACCTAGGGCATCTGCTTATGCATACATCTGCAGAAGCAAACAGGGCATGTCCAATATTAAAAGCTTCTTTTAAAATTCTGCTTATATCATCTTTGTTAATATCCCTTTGTCGAAAGCTAGTTAGAAGACAAAGCTCAAAGCCAAGGGTCATGGATGTACACTCAGCCTCTGTGGAAGTGACTGAAAATTTATAAAGCATAGGACATGATGGAGGAATCATTACTAATGACAATTAGTAGCTGATCACAGCATGATGATGGAGATGCAAACATTTTTACTTGTTTTGGTAAATGATTGTGTTCCAGCAAATTGACAATCCAATGATAACAAGATTGCAGTATAAAAGGCTTTGGAGATTGAATGGATGGGTAGGAGTGGTATGATTCATGAGTCATCAGATGCCATTTTCAGACACAGAAAGATCTGTTCCAAAGAGGTGAGTTCAATATTTCCAGTCTAAAATGATCCCATCTTCATAATTACTTACTCACAACAATCAATACTGCACAATTGATTCAAATAAGTGGGGGATGAAAAAAGTTCCTTTTTCATAATTCAGCAATAATTAGAATAAGTAGCCATTTAATAAAGATATGAACAACATTAGAATAGTAAAATGTCAAAGCAAACCCAACAGCATTAAATAGTTAGTGAATCAAACTTCACTAACATTGTCATTTTAGCACTATACACTGGTAATTTTTGTAAAGACTGGGGTCCAACTACCCTACAAATTGTTAAAATTATTAATGCATTTTGTGCGTATTTATTTATTTATTTATTTTAAATGTTTTTTTTTTAATTTATTTTGAGTGACATGGGGGAGAGGAAAGCAGGGGAGGGCAGAGAGAGAATCCAAGTAGTTTCTGTGCTGTTAGTGCAGAGCCTGACATGGGTCTTGATCCCATGGACCATGAGATTATGATCTGAGCCCACATCAAGAGTTGGACTCTAAGCCAACTGAACCACCCAGTCACCCCTTATGCATATTTATTTAAACTATGGTTCTTTGAATCAAAATTCACAAACAGATAAATATGAAGCCAGACCTAGGTCTAAGGCTTTGTTTTAAACACAACACTGATGGTTTAGTTTAGATATCACATCATCGTGTTATATTAATTACGTAAAGTTTTGATCTTCCAAGTGATCACCAACATAAATCATCAGTTGTTTCATTGGTACATACCTAGTTGGTCATGTTAGCTTCCTCAATTTCTTCATCATTTTCCCAGCCTCTGCTCTTTCACTGCCCAGTTGCTGAAGCCACATATTTTAGGTTTTATTTATATGGCCGGGCTCCAAGACTATATATTGATTTCCGTATAAGTTACACATTGTGATAATAATGCTACAAAAGTAACGACCCAAAAATAAGGTCAAATAAAACAATATACATTATTGAAGCCATGATTCTACAAACCTGTGCTTTAGCTGAGCGTTACTTCTGATCTGACCTAAGCTTACTCTCATTTGAGAGTTGGCTACTGGCTGCTGGAAGATCAAGCATTTGTAGGTCACATGTCTTCTGACCGGAGCAACTTCATTTGGCTCCATTTTTCTCTACAGCCATCTAGCAGGGTAAAATGGGTTCTTTTCAAAAGGCGGAGACACAGGAGCAACTAAATGGACATGCACGAGTCACATTAAGACCCCTATTCAGAACTGTCACGCTGTCACTTTTGTCATATTGTGCTGCCAGAATAAGAGACAAAGTCAGGTTTCTCCTTTTTGAAAGGCACTAAAATGTCACATGGCAGAGTGTAGATAGGGATGAGATTAAAACCATGGGACAATTCATGCAACTGGTCTTTCTCACTTTCGATTTCATTGGTTTTGTTTTTAAAATCCTATGGGTTCTATAAGCATAAAAGCCTTACTTTTTTTATTTTATGTAACTTTAAAGCTATTAAAATGAATTATTCAATTAATTATTCAGTGATCTTGTAGGATTTCTTTGTCCTTTTATTTTTAAATTTAAATGGAGTTCCTATATAATTCATATTTGAGAATCTCTGTCTTTTGATTAGAGGTTATTTTAATAATGTATAGGATAGTAAGGGTACACGTATGGACTCAAACTATTTATTTCTAACACTGTTTAGGTTACCACAGAAATCTAATGGATTAATAGGAAATCTAATTAAGAGGGAGGAAGGCAGGGTGATTGACAACATGGTCTGCCCAGCTATAATCTCTCAGAGCTGTGACTTTGAGTAGGTTCCATAGCTTCAATTTCCCCATGAATAAGATGAATAGGGATAAAAGTGGTACCCATTTTATGTGGTTCTTGAGAAAATTAAATGAACACCACACACACACACATACACACACACTGCTTAGAGAAGTGCCTAGCACAGTTGAGACACTATGTAAGTGTAAGTGGCACCATTTGCATAACAAATACTCATGATGACTTGGTTTGTAATTGTCTCCACTTCCATTGTTAAAGTTTGGTAGCCCATTCTTCTGGGTTTCTTACTGTTTAAATTATTGTGGGAGAATCTGAGAGACATTGGGTTTGTTAGAGCAATTGAATCAGCCCACCTGAGCCCACTGACTGTCCAAAGTAGAGGATCCGGGACTCATTGGCTGAAAGAGAAGAGTAACATGTTTCAAAGCATTGCAGACATGTGAAACATCCAGGTCTTCTCTCTTAATGCACCTAATTGTTCTTCCATTCGGCAATAAATTTGTGATTTAATTAATAAAAAGATGGATACAGTGCTTATATATGTGCTTTTTGCACATATGTGTGCCTGTTTTCCTAGCCTAAATGTGTGAAAGTTGAAAGTGGAATTGTTTGTAGTTAATAGGCTCTAAAGATATACAATGCTACCTTTTGATAGAAATTATTTAGAAAAAAAAGTAAGTATGTAAATAATGAATGCCACTAACCCAATGGGTACAAAGTAACACAGTATAGTATAATCCTTTTCTGATAACTACTGAGATTCATCATCTATTGTTAATATTTATTGGATATTTGTATTTTCCTTTCAGTATATTTTACACTGAAGTACTTTGCCATTTATCTATTTGTTGCCATCTCCCTCCATCTCTCTCTCTCTCTCTCTCTCTCTCTCTCTCTCTCGCCTTTTGAAAATGGGGTGTGGTCAGTTGCTAAGTTACATTTTCAGAAATAGAAAACTTGCTTACTGCAGGAGGATTTTTAATTTCTCTTTATCTTGATATCTCCAAAGCCTATGGCAGTAAAATAAGATAAGCAATAATACATATTGTACAAGTTACAACTACAGCATTCAGGACTATGCCAGTTTGCATAATATTTTAATAAGGTTCTGTTCTAGTCACTTATGCATAATGACATCTTAATTTCAGTGTGCATGATTAAAGCAGTATCCTAAAGGCTCTTTAGTGTATTACAAAACTTTTGTGATGCTGTTGTGGGCTGTTTTATAAACTTTATTACTTCAGTATATTTTTTTGAGGTTATTACTCATCATTTTTTCCCTTTATATCTTCCTTTCTTAAAAGGTTCATATAAACCTTCAATCTTGCTTTTCTCATCATTTTAAGATATAGTATGATCTTAAAAAAGGAAAAAAAAAGCTATGGAAAGAATTTTAGTTTCTTGGCATGCAGAGTTTGTGCTTCTGATTTATAAATATCAACCAAGTTGTTTCTTCATATATACATTGGGTTACCTGTATGATTCCATAATTTTACTATAAATGCAAATTATGACAGCAGTAATATATTAACGCATATCGACTAGAATGGCTAAAATCAAAAGGACTACTGATAACTAGGTGTAGACAAGTTTGGGAAAAAATCTATTATCTTTTATTGTTCATGGGCATGTCAATTGGTCCAATTACTTTGGAAAGTATTTGGCCACAATTCTTAGCAATACAAATTTTTGTAAATCTTTAAGACCCATCAATTCCATTCCTTGGTATTTGCCCAACAAAAGTGACTCATATGTCCACTGAACACCAAGAATGCTAACTTCAGCTTTATTCACAATTACCCCAAACTTGAACCCAACTGTATTCATTTTGTATTGCTGTGTGATAAATTTACCCCCAAGTTAGCAGCTTATATAAAAATATTTCTTATCTCACAAATTTTTTAGGTTCACAAGAGGGGCACAACTTAACTGGGTAAAGAATATGAAATTAAGGGTCCCGTTATACAGGATTTATCCTATACTTGACAGGCCTGATGTTTGTACAAACCTGATACTCCTTAGACAACAGGAACATTTCATTCAGAGATATTTCCTAACACCAAAGAAACAAACATATATACATATTTATTAGGGGATTAAGCAGTTATATTTAAGTTATGATGCATGTAGCAAAAACTGTATTCCCAAACTTAATTAGTGTCTCTCTCAAAAGTGTTTCTTAATATTTTCTCTAGTGCAAATTATATTTTTATTTTTAAATAATAAATCAAGATAACAGAATACAGACTACCCAGTGAGAAACATCAGTTTAACTCAGCTTTACCTAGTGGGAGACTTCACGCACACCGATGGATACTTCCCTCTATACCTAAGCTATGTTAAGAATATTAACATATTGGGGCACCTGGGTGGCTCAGTCGGTTAAGCGTCCAACTTCAGCTCAGGTCATGATCTCACAGTTCATGGGTTCAAGCCCCGCATTGGGCTCTGTGCTGACAGACAGCTCAAGCCTGGAGTCTGCTTCAGATTCTGTTTCTCCCTCTCTCTCTGACTCTCCCCTGCTCAAGCTGCCTGCCATTCTCTCTCTCAGAAATAAATTAAAAAAATTTTTTAACGAATGTTAATATATTAAACTCAGTATGTTTACATCAAAGTTATTCAAGCTATTCTAATTCTCCAGAGATAAATCTAAACTAAAAGCAGTAGCTAACAAATATTTTTTCAAGAAACAAAAAATTTCTGCCCAGCAATTTCAAGTTGTGATGTTGCTTAAGTGGTCAAGTTCATTTAAATTCATTTATTTTTTTCAAATGTCAGCAATAATCTAAACTGTTCCACATCACAGACCACTGACAGTTGGAATGTAGGACAATAAACAGAATTACAGTCACTTGGGGCAGTGAAATTCATACATTTTCCCTTTCTATGGGCTCTGTTAACATGCAATTTAGATATTAGTTTGTCACTGTGGTTTTCAGCTCATTCTTCATACAGTTACTGTAACTGAACTGATGATCCTACTCACAGGAGTCAACAGATATGTTAGCTATTCTTATAAAAACAGATACACTGGCCACTGCATATTACTATTTCCGAGCAGAATAGATGGAGAGATAAAAAATATAGATGTTCCTCACCTAAAAGGAAATCTCTGAGATATCAGTTTTTCTTGATGTGATTTGTTTTTAAATGGATGCATAAGAAACAAAAGTTTTATTTACCAGGGGAATTTGGTATTTTCAGGCTTACCTCGTTATCAGACTCTTGCACTTCTGGCTGTATGAATTCAGATACTATCAAAAGAATAATATCTTAACTGTTTTATTATCCTTTGCAGAAAATACTGGCATGCAAATAAAGAGAGAAGTAGCATAAGTATAAAGAGTGAATTTTCATCACTAATGTTGAATCCTCTCTTGTAGTCATTTGTTCAGAAAGGTCCCTTTTTTCTGAGTTCTTTAACAATCATCCATATATCTTTTCTTTCTCCATTAATATCATGGTGGGGCCTGTTATTTTCAGGGAATTTCAATCGGACAAACTAAGTCATGCTGGAGTGTTAATAATTTCTTGAATCTCCTTCAATAAAGATGTTTAAATATTAGCATGATAGCAGTGAAAACCCAAAGTGATGAATCTTAATTTTGTTCTTTGATTCCCTTCTTATTCATCGTTTGTGTTCCAGATCAGCTGTTAACTCAACCCTTAGTGAATTCTTTGCTATTTTCTTCATCTCAACAGTACAAATCCCATCTCCAGACACCTCGACACCACTCCTATAATTCCATTATTATACCAATTGCACCATGCTGCATTTCTTTCAGGATTCATCTCAGAAGCTAAATTGTTTTGACCTTGGCCTCAATTTCTGGAGAAAAAAATAATTGAACAGTTTATGGAGTAATTGCCAAATTAAACTCTTTGCTGTGATTGTTCTTATGTTTTGTTGGCTGCTTGCCTAATGGTTGATAAATTTCTTAGGTTTTAATCCAAAATTTTAAGGGAACAAACTTCATCTCTTTCACAATTCATACCTGATAGTTGTACTCTATAATTCTTGTTTAATGTAGTGTGTTAAAAGTTGAAACACCCTTCCCTATCAATGCCCAATTTTACAGATGACAAAACTAGACCTCTCAAAAGTTTGACATCTCTGATCCTTGATGTCCTCATTTTTAAAAATATGAATAATCTTAACTGAAGAGATTTTTTATGAATTAAATGTGGTGCTTAGCTTATGATATATAGTAAGTATTCAAAATTATAGATGTTTGTATTACTTTTGTGACTATTTGTCAATAGCTTTAGACAATCTCAAGTTTACAATTTCTTTGTTGAATAAAGTCAACATGTTTTCCAAACAAATAAAACCTTACCTTTCCCATTACCATTTATATTTATCTGTCAATTCAATAATATTCCAAAAACCTGATTTTTATGGAAATAACCCTCTCCAGGCTTCAGATACTGCTGTGCTCTGCAGAGCCCTCCTGGTGATTTGTACCACAACCATATCCACCTCATCTCTCAAGTAATGGCTCTGCGGTCCAGAGTTTGAGCCACTATAAAACTCATAAGAAGAGTCTGAGCCCCTATAAAACTCATGGGAAGAACTCATAGTAACTTAGGTTTCTTTGATACATTTCATACCTTGTTTTCATACTTCCAGTTTCTTGAAGTTTCTTTTTCTGCAGACTTTCCCTGTTGTCAACTGAAATATCATTTCTTTGAAATAGAGACTCGAGATCTGACAACATATGTTAATATATACATTGTCTGGTACATGTTTTGATTTTACACTTTTATTGTAGTTTGTACAATTATAATAAAATACATATTTATATAACTATTTTCTGGAAATCTGTTCCCCTTAGGTGGTAATCCATGGGAGGGTATGTCCTAAACTTATTCAGTTATTCTAGCCCAAGGAATGTGTCTATGCCTAGAAAACACCTGCCTATTTGGTAAATAGGTGAGCTGTTTTTTCTCACATTATTTGCACTGCTTATCATGTTGTTTTTAAATTTCCAAATAGCTATAGGTTATTTAGTCATTAATATTTATCTTTCCTTTATTTACCAATTGCTCCCATTATTTTACATGAATTATTTTGGCTTTTATGCATGGGTGAAAGCAACATCTGAATGGACTAATAATAGGTTTGTAATTTATATAAAGGAAAAATGTTCATATCAGGTCTATCAAGTTAGAGAAAAAATTTTAATATCTATTAATATCTATCTATCTATCTATCTATCTATCTATCTATCTATCTATCATCTATCTATCTATCCATAGGTACATGTAAATGCCTCTTTTAAACAATGTTCCGTTCAGTGCTCTTGTCTCTTAAATATTCATCTAAATATACACCTGAGGGCACCTGGGTGGCTCAACCCATTAAGTGTCTGACTCTTGATCTTAGTTCAGGAGTTGATCTCAGGATCTTGAGTTCAAGCCCCACATTGGGCTTTTGAGCAATGTGGGTTAATGCATCTTACTATAAATTCTCTCATCCAATGAGTGGTGACTTCCTCTTCTTGAAGCAAGTGTTGCTTCCTTCTGATCTGGAGAGAGATTTGTCTGATCCTGAAAGATGGGAGGAGGATGCATGGTGGTGTTAGACAAGTGCCAAAGAAATAATGGGGAGTATCAAGCTCAAAGTCAAATACGAAGTTTGCAGTGTGTTAGTCACCTTTAAAAAGATCTGTGTCGAAACCATAGCAAAGATGAGCAATCCAATGCTGAAACTTTCAGCAATATCAGTGTAGTCCGGGAGACCAGTAGTTACATGAAAGGTTTATGGAAACATCTCTAACTTGAAGCATATCATAACTCACAGGAATTTGGAGAAGATAAACAATGTGTTATAAGCAGGTCTGAAGACTGCTGCCTCCCTTTTATGGCCGAGAGAGAGCGAGAGAAAGAACCCATTCAAATCCCCCTGTTAACAAGACCTCATGGTAAACACATTATTTATACTTATTGCCAGAAGTAGTTCTTACCTATGCCATTCCTTTAATGGGATACACCTGGTCAGGCTGCATTGCTTATTAAAAATAAATCTTTAATTTGTGGGCACTTTTAGCTAAAGAATATCATAGCAGTTCCAGAACTAATGGGGTGAAACAGTGAAGATATCTTATTAAAAAAATGGTTCCTTTGTGCTAGCAATTTCACTTAGGGATGTTAAAACAAACGCAGAGTTTAACCCAATGCTAGAACATCAGCAGGCTTGCATTGACTGTCTTAGATTTCTCTATTTTCTACATGCTTTGATACTGCCTCAGCCTTTTGAATTATCAGTAAAATAAGATGAACTGTGTGATTCCTCTGTGATCTGTTAATTCCACATCTTGGTTTCTAAAGTAAGATACATGAAGGTTTTCTCCTGTGCTACCAGAAACCCAGGCTGAACTTGGCCTGTGCTATAAGAAACCCAGGCTGAACTTGTTATGGGCTCTATTGTGTCCCTGCTTCACCCCCACCAACTCATATATTGAACTCCTAACCCCTAATACCTCAGAATGTAACATATTGGGAGATGAGTTAAAAAGATCATGAAGCAAAAATGAAGCCATTAAGGTAGAGCCCTAATCCAATATGGCTGGTATCCTTATAAGAAGAAGAAAAGACACCACAGACAGGCGTACACAGAGAAAAGGCCAAGTGAAAACGCAGTGAGATGACTGTTGACAAGCCAAGGAGAGAAGCCTCAGGAGAAACCAAACCTGCTGACACCTCAATATTTGATTTCAGCCTCCAGAGCTTTGAAAAAATGCCTTTCTGTTATTTAAGCCACCCGGACTGCATCATTCTGTTTTAGCAGTCCCAGCAGACTAACACAAACTGGTTTAGTTTGCACTATAATTCCCAAGAATATATAATTTTACTTAAAGAGATATACATTTAATATGATATATTTTTTATCAAGGGCTTAACTCAAGGTGAAATCTTCATGGCACCTTGGAACTTCAGGGATGGCCAGTGATTGCACAGATGAGCAACAGAAACAAAAGAAGCAAGGGGACAAATCTTATGTTCCCTAAATATAGTCACCTGTTTGTGCTTCATTTCCCCCCCAGGACAGAGAGACCATTAAGGAAAAGGGTTGTATTTTATGTTCCAAATTTAAATTAATACAGAACTCAGATCTACCAGTGTTTCAATCAGTATCCTGTCATAATCGGCCAGCATTCACTTCCCCACTTTTATGTAGGAAAGAATTGGTCTTATTTATTTCTTTCCATAGCAATACCGAACTCAAATATGCACTGCTTATCTATTTAAACCCTGCTTTAAATGTCATCTTCTAAAACTAGAATACTAAGTCTCTATTTTTAATAGCACGCACATATTTAACAAACATAAAAAGAAAAAAAAAGCATGCTGCTTACCAGGAGACACTGATATGCTCTTCTAGAAAAAGTGTTCCACCTATGTTTGGAATCATCTCTCTGAGTCACAGTGACTTGTAAATGAAAACCTGTTGCAGATGGCTGGAGTCCCCCACAGGCTTCTTCTAATTATGTTACCTCCTTTTTCCTTTCCATTTCTATTCCATTTCACCTTGTAAGTATACATTTTCAGTGTATAATGTTGAGCAGAACTAAATACCAATTCTAGTTCTCCGTTTACATTCTAGTACCAATTTCGATGTGTGTGGAAGGCCTCCCCACATCTACAAGCAATTCTCGAGATAACAGCTGAGTTCCTACAATTCAACTCAGTTCTGACACTACCTACCAAGAGATAGCATCAGTTCTCCAGATGAAAGGTTCATTCCTGTAAGATGGCCCTCTTCAAATTTAGACTCCAGTTTCAAATCCAGGATGCCCACTGTGCTTCTGACCGACCAGCTGTCAATTGATCGGAGATTCCAATGACCTTCACCTTGGGTTTCAGATGCTAGTCTCCAGTCCAAGTTGTTACCTGAACTTTTGACTGTTTAAATCAGAGGTTCCCAAGATATTCTTCTTGCGTTTGCTTAATTTGCTAGAGCAGCTCACACAGTTTAGAGAAATATTTTACTTAATAGAGTAGCACTTCATTATAAAAATATATAACTCAGGAATAGCCAGAGGCAAGGGCTAGGGAACTGTGGAGCTTCCAAGCACACTGCTCTCCCAGTACCTCCAACCCAGAAGCTTTTGGAATCTACCCTTTGGGTTTCTTTGGAGGCTTCATTAAAGAGGCATGAATGATTTAATTGTTGACCACTGAATATTAATCCAACTTCCAGTTCCCGTGCCCTTCCAGGAGGTCAGGGGATGAGACTAAAAGCTCCAATCATTTAATTAATCATGTGGTTGGCTTCTCTAGTGACCAGTCCCCATCCTTAGGAAACCCGAGAGTGGTCCAAAAGTCACCTCACTAACATAACAACAGGCATCTTTATCATTCTTCTCAAGTTGGCTTACAACCCTCTCTGGGAATTTCCAGGGTATGATCTGACACCCTCCCCCATAGGCAGTGGGGAGGGAGAGATTAAAGAAAGAAGCAGGCCTATCCTGGTTGGTTGGTGGCAGTTATAATAAACAAAGGGAATTTATATACAAGGCTGGTCTTGGACAGCAGCAAGACAGATGGATCCCCGGACCTGCCCACCAAATGTTAAAAAGTTTATAAAGAGGCCTTAACTGTCACATACACTATGCACCTGTTCTCAACACCTTATCACTATCTCAAGGCTATGTCCTTGATGCAGCCTCTGGGAGCAGGATAGTCAAGAACACTTTCATCTCTTGGGTCCAGCTCATAGGACAACTGGCAGTCACCCTTTTTCAATGACCGTCCCCAATACTTCATTTAAGAAATTCCAAGTAGCCACCAACCTACTAGGTGGCTCAGTAGGTTAAGTGCCCAGCTGTTGGTTTCCGCTCAGGTCATGATCTCACAGTCTGTGAGTTCAAGCCCTGCATTGGGCTCTGTGTTGGTAGTGCAGAGTCTGCTTGGGATTCTCTCTTTTCTTCTCTGTGACCTTCCCTGCTTGTTCTCTCTCTCTCTCAAGAAATAAATTTACTAAAAAATGAAAAAAAAAAGAAATTCCAAGGTTTTTAGGAGCTCTGTGCCCAAAGTAGATGGAAGACAAGATAGGGCTTCTTACTGTAAATTAAAATGTCACAATAGCTTAAAAGCCACTATTTTTAACATGCTTGATATGCACCAGACACTGACAGGTATACTCTGACTCTCTTACATTTTCTTATTTCATTTGATACTGATAATAATCTATCGAATGCAGATGATTAAGCTGAGATTTTGAGGGTTATTTCCATGGCCATAGAGACAACTTGTATGTGATGAAACCAGGCATAGCCCCCTTCCTAACTTTATGCAGCAAATCTGTATATTCTGATTCTTAAGGCTCTATTCTCAACTGTATATTTGGTACCCTTTTCTAAATAAATTTTTTTTGTTAATTTATATTTGAGACAGAGAGAGACAGATCATGAGCAGGGGAGGGGCAGAGAGAGAGGGAGACACAGAATCTGAAACAAGCTCTAGGCTCTGAGCTGTCAGCACAGAACCCGATGCGGGGCTGGGACTCATGAACCGTGAGATAATGACCTGAACAGAAGTCGGACACCGAACCTACTGGGCCAGCCAGGAGCCCCATAACTGGACGTTAGGTACCTGATTAAGAGTCCATAATCACTGATTTTATTACAGAATTCCCACTGCTCCAGAGATAAATTAAATTCATTATCTTTGGCACTGGAATATTTATGTAAGGCAGTTCTTCATCTTTGTTTGTGTCCCAAATTCTGTAGAGCATATGAAAAAATAAAAACAAAACAAAACTATGGACACTTCTGACATATATATATAGGTATATACACATATATGTTGACGTGTGTGTATGTATATGTACACATATACACACCACATGGGTTTGAACTACACAGGCCCACATACACACAGGATTTGTTTTAAAGTAAATATCATACAGTACTGTATTTGCTTTTCCTTACTGATGAAGGAAAGAAGCAGAAAAATGTTCACCTGTAGCCCAGAAGGCTGACTTATAAGCCTGCATGGTTTTGATTAGCATCAAATACGTGCTGGTTACTACATCCTTGAAGGTCTTGTGACTGCCTGTATATCTCATCAATATTCAATTCGAGTTGAATCAACTGAATTTAGTTTAAATCGAGCTGAATGATAAGCACTGGAAAAATCTTGAGAAAGTAGTTTTAAGAGTAGAAGTTCAAAGAAGACATTTAGGATCTAATACTCTCTGGATGGTGTCTCCCCTTTGAGCACAAGGCATATAACTACCAGTTTCATACGACAAAAGTTCAGCTCTTTCTGTCCACAGGTATGTCTCCCTGCTACTTAAATAAACTTACTAAGCTATACAGCAAAACATTTCAAGAATTCTTTTTATTTAATGGTTATTTATTTTTGAGAGACAGAGAGAGACATGGCACAAGCAGGAGAAGAACAGAGAGAGAGGGAGACAGAGTCCAAAGTAGACTACAGTCTCTGAGCTGTCAGCATAGAGTCCGATGCGGGGCTCAAACTCACAAGCTGAGAGATCATGGCCTGAGCTAAAGTCAGACCTTCAACCGACGAGCCATCCAGGCACCCTCTCAAGAATTATTTTTTGACTGTGGCTCTCAATGATCCGCAACATTATGATTTTCTTAATAGCACTTTATTTTCTTCTGCTTACTTTATTTTAAGAATATGATACATAATATATATAACACAAAATATGTATTTATCATCTGTTTATGTTATCAGTAAGGCTTCAGGCCACAGTAAGGCTATTAGTAGTTACGTTTTGGAGGAGTCAATGGTTATACAAAGATTTTAAACTCTGTAGGGGCTTAGTACCCCTACGTCCTGCATTTTCCAAGAGTCAACTCTATATACATAGGATTTGACTTCCAAAAGTTCGTAGACATTTTGAGGTCTGTTCGTAATACCCTTTTGAGTAATATTTTCCAAAGACTGGAGCCACTATCCATACAGGGATTACCTGAAAGTATATGCCATCCCCTTCTTTCCTGCAAGCTCAGATCAACTTTGCCTTAAATTGAACACTTGGTATCTTTACCTTTATCTACCCACCTGCTTCCATCTATCAATTCACCTTATCAATGAACTAAAAGTACTTTCTTCCATAATAAATTACTTGTGTCCACATAATTGGCCTAGATTCTATTACTGGTATCCTCATCTTAAAAGGATATGACAATAGTTAACTGAGAAAATGAATCAAAAATAATTAGCCTGGTGTTTGCACATGCTAAATATCCATACCTGTTAATGATTGCATATGATTATTTGTGTTTGTATGGTTGCTATTGTTTTGTTAGTTTTATTATAATTTAAAGTTTATGTCATGTATCTTGAGACTTCTTTCTTAAACTTCTGCATTTCAGCATTCTCATGTGAAAAAAAATATGGATAATAGTGTCCATTTAGTGGCTTTTCTGAAGATTAAAAGGGATAGAGCATAAACTCTTATCAGTGATTTTCGTATAGGAATTATGAAATATTTAGTTTTATCTTATAGTGGGCATCTGAAGAATATCAAGAGTTTTTTTTAAATATCTATCCTCAAAACATATTAAATGTATATTTCAACTGATATATGTGTTTCAGTAGAATACGTTCTTCCTTCACCTTCCAAAAAATCAGAATGATATCTCACTAATTATCATATAATAGTAAGCAATGTATCTTCAATATTAAGTACCTGTTATTGAGACTTTCTTCACAGCAAATTTATTTTATTTGCAGCCTCTAAGAACTTTTTAAGGGTCAAATATCTCACTCCTTTCCAATCTTCTATCAAAATAATCAGTGAAACAACTTTAGGTTGATAGTTTTCATTCTGAAAGTGCTTCACTTTATGTTTTTTATTTTGATGTAAAGTTGTATATTAAAGATTTAAACAAAAGCAATTTTCACATTCAGATTATTATTTTCATTAAAACAACTGTAAAATATATAAGTCTCCTCTCAGTTTGGCTAACTGTGCAACTTACACTATAAAATATAACATGATTCTTAAGGTTGATAGTAAAGGTTTCAAAGTGGATTGGACAAGAGGAGATTGGGAAGGAAGGAAAGAAGCAATTTACCAAAGCTAACAAAGTAGACTTACTTCATTATGCTTATTTGCTATGCCAGCAGGGAATAAAAATAGAGATTCTGTACTTTCAAGGTGAATCAAAGGAAATGTATTGTCCTTTAGAAATGAAAGCTCACCAAATAGGACCAACCTTGATGAAAGCTAAGAACTGTGCCAATAAGTTGCCATCAGGATTTCTATAAAAATGGTTCACATATGGGTTGGGGGAAAATATACTTTGTAGTAGGCATTAAAATAAAAATTTTCTATTTCATAGGGCTTAAAATAACTCTTTGCAAAAAATAATAAAATACGATTAAATGCAAAGTAGAATGTCTCTATGTTTTGCTATTTTTCACTCTTATTAAATTTCCATGTCTTCAGAAAAATTGTTTCAAATTCAAAACTATTCAACGCTTCCCTATATTCTTAGTCCAGAAGGAAATGCCTAAATTATTCTATGGCTTTTCCATCTCAATTAAACCTTTGTATATTTATGTCCTAAATGTCTTCATTCTACACATCGCAGTCCATCTGTGTGAATAAACTTTGTAGTTTTCATTAATATCAATATCAAAGTGTGCAGAGTGGCTACAAATGATAAATGGCTCGAACTATGACAGGGCATATCCATGGAGAAGCATAGACCTCAGGGAAAGTTGTTTTGTCCTGTTTTGATCTATGTACTTGATGTGTGTCAGATGATTATGATCTTCATACTTTAGAACACAATGGCAAACAATACACCACGTTAAAAGGTCCCCAATTCAATGAGAGATCTTAAATACATTCCATTTAAGAAATATGGAAAGGATTTTGGAAGGTTTGTATTTGTGTGAGAACAAAAAATAATACATAAGACTCAAATGACTACATTTTAGCCAATTTCAACTATGTAAAACTTTAGTAAAAGACAACTCAGAAATTTGTTCAGTGTTGTTTTACAGAGTAGACCTAAGCCTAGGGAGAATATTAAGGAGAATGAGATAATTACTCTATCATTGATTTATTCACCAAATGGTTATTGAGCACCTGCTCTGTGTCAAACACTGCTCTGGATACTAGAGGTATACTGAACAGGAAAAGAACAAACAAACAAATCACATAAGAATCACTGCACATGGGGAGTCTGCATTCTGTTGAGGGAGAAATGACAACATGGTAACAAATTATTAAAACTTTAAGCAGAGCTGTGGTTGATCAAATTTAAATATATCGAAGAAAGAATTTTATACTTGAATGGAAGTTGACTTAAATGGTGTAACTACTAGCTGCTTCGTATTTATAAAACCAAATGACATATTTCTGGTGCACTGAATTGTTGCCTTATGTTTTTCTGTTTAAAAACACATTTATACATTCATTAATTTTATCTATTTTAGATCAAAGTTTCTCAGGAAACTTGGACTAGGATGACATTTATCTAAATTATTTGTTATATCATGACAAAGAGATAATGTACAATTTTAGTTGGTGATGATATTATTGATAATAATAATGATGTACTCATATACTATCCCAGAAGTGATTTCTGTGGAAATAATTAGAAACCAGTACTCACATAATTAAGATATTGTAAGAAGCAATACATCTGTAACAATGGAAACCAATTTAGTATCTTCAAATGTATCTCTTTAGGAGATATTCATTACTCTTCAGTTATGTGCATTACAGGAGCAATTAACCAAAAATAGGAAGGGAAATACATCTATAACATGCATTGTATCCGACCAGTAGGTTGAATCAAGGTTTCTATTAAAACCACTATGACAAAAAATCTGATGTGTTGTTATGAAGTTGTGAAGCTGGAAATTGTATGAATTACATCACAATAATTCTTGTGAGCTTCTAAATTTATATAAGCTCTGTCGCATGGATACTAGAAAAAAGTTGACATAAGTATTCATAGCAGCAAATTTGAAATAACAAATACTTGGATGCAGCTCAGGTTTTATTTGCAAAAGAAGCAAAAAAAAATGTCGTATAATTGTGCAAAGGAATGTGAAGTGGTAAAAAAATGAATAGTTAGAACCACATATATCCATGTTATTAAATATCAAAAAATGTATTTGAAAAAGCAAGACAGAGAAGATAGGGTATATGTCTAATTATACAAAATGTATTAAAAATTGAAAAAAGAGAGGTAGATATGAATGCTGAGGAGCAAAAATCATCTCTCTTATAAATCGAAAGGAACTACCAAAATATTAAAATATTAATTATTCATTATTATTTACGTTGTGTTTTGAAAAAAGTCTACTAACGTACAATGCATACAATTTATGCATTGATGTGTGCATCAATACATATTTAGAACAATATATAACGTACAAAATGCTTATTATATTTATCTTTTGTATTTAAATTTATTATTTTATTTGTATGAAATATTTAATAGCAGATTTAATCAATCTCTGAGTCTTTGAAGGTAATACCTAGCTTCTGTAATTTAAGTAACTTTTTACTGTTCCTTGCATACCTAGTTTGACATCTTCTGAGGAATGTACTCATCAGACTTACAAATTAGAAGGATCATTTGGGGAGGTACGTGATCGGTAAATTGGAGACAGATGAAACAGAAAGTAAGCCAATCTGGAAGGAGACTATTTCTGCTTTTACTAAGAAGATGAATTCTACTAAGTCAGTGACAAGGAAATAGAGATGTGTATATCTTTAATTAATAAAGTTTACTGAATAATTGATTAGGTGTGGAGAGTCTAATTATGGGTGAATGAGAACTCTAGGAAATTTAACACATTTCTAGATTATATCAGTTAACAGAAAAGACTAAATGAGAGAAGTTCTAGAAGGAAAGCATCAGTATGTTCAGATTTGTTTAGTGTGAAGGGCCTGGGGTCCATCCAGACATACACGATGAGCAGAATATTGAATACATGAGTCTGGTATTTTGGTAACAGGTATAATCTAGAGATTTCACCATAATGACTGAATTTTTCTAGAAAGACAATATAAAATTAGAATAGAAAAACACACTAAACACTTTATGCACTACACCATCTAAAAATAAGCCAGAATAAAAGGAAACAGAAGAGATGGGAGAGAGAATTGCTTCATAGAGAGCCAAAATGGAGAAGGGAGTAGGAGGAGGTATTACCCACAGAAACATATGGGCAGCTGATACAGAGTTTTGGAAAACAGACTCTGGGATTGAGTTATGAAAATAGGGGAAGCGCAGTGAGACCTGTAAATAGGATGGAATCAAATCACTAGAAATATTCATGAGAAAGAAAGCATATTTAATAAATGTCAGACACAATCTAAATATTCAAGAATGTGGGATTAACTATATATGTTTATAATTAGAAATAAATCTCCCTTGCATAATCAGTGCTTTCCTTTCTACTAGATTCTCCTCATCATAAATCATACTTGTAATTCCACATATGTGTGTGTATGTACACACACACACACACACACACACGTTATGGACTGAATCCTTGTGTGTCTCCCAAATTCACATGGTGAAACTCTAATCTCCAATGTGATAATATTTGCAGATGTGGCATTTAGGATGTAATGAAGTTTAGGTGAGGTTATGTGAGTGGAGCCCCCATGATGGGAACACTGTTTTTATAAGAAGAGGAGAGGCAAGAGAGTGCTCTGTGTGAGCTGTATAAAGTCACAGCAAGGCAGCAGTCTGCAAATCAGGAGAACAGAGGGCCCTTCCCGGACACAAAGTATTTTGGGACCTTACTTTGGATATTCTGGCCTCCAGAACTGAGAAATATATGTTTGTTGTTGAAGCCACTCATTCTATAGTATTTTGTTGGGGCAGCCTAATATAAAACTCTAATCTGTATATAACCTGCCCACATACACTTTCACCTACCATACCTCTGCTCCTTTTTTTTGTAAGGTTGCTAGAACAGTTTTTTAAATTTTGACCCTTTCCAGTTACACTCCTATCATCTTTCAAATTCGATTCAAGCAGTTTGTAATCACAACCACTACAATAAAAGAGCATAGGTCAAGGGCCCTAATGACCTCTCCAAACAGCTTAGGTCAAAGACCCATATTTACCTAATTGTGATAATCAGTGCTCAGTTTTCCCATTATTTTGCACATCAGTAGAATTTGGGCAGCTGACTCTTCCTTTATTCTTTTATTTCCTACAAGATAAAAGTAAAGTTTCTCTGGTACTGAAGTACAGGTGACATTTCTCCCATGGGTCCTTATAAAGAGCAAGAACAAATAGTGTGATGAACTTGACAGTTGTCTCAATGACATTCTGACAATAAATGCACCAAGAATTTTCATGTAGGTCTTACTAATGGCTGTCCTTCAATGTGAGCCAAAGACAGAACATCAAAATATAATTCAATATAAATTAAGTTCATGAGATGTAAGACAGTGTAGTTCAAGTAAAGTACTCAAGCCTCTGATGATGATATATGTAGTCATTGTGTTGGATCATTGCTTATTACTTCTTTAAAATTCATTGTTACAAACTATTTGAAATTGTTGTTTAAACATATAGTTTCATTTACAGATATCAATAGTTTTAGGAAAACTGTTCAACATGATTAAATCACATACATATGTCTGCAACTTTGGATATTCATGTTACTTATTGCCTACCTATTTTGCACAAGCACCGTATGTGCACTGAAGATGCAACAGTAAATAAGAGTGAGAAATTTGTTACACTATTGGGAGCTTAAGAGGCTATGGAAGCAATAAATATACATGCAAGTAAAACAAAACAATTAAGACTGTGATGAGAGCTAAAAAGAAATGAAGAGGGGCTCTGATAGAGAGTGCTTTAGGCTGGATAGGATTCTCTGATGATGAGATATAAAAGACAAAGTAGGTAGTCATACTAAATTATCAGAAGAGTATTTACAAAGTAGTGCCTCTAAGTGTATAGGTCCTGTGCTGGGAAAGGATTTGGTATATTTAAGAAACCAGAAGGATGATGTAGGAAACAGGTAGGGGAGGAAGATAAGCAGTATAAAGTGAAGTTAGAGAGATTGTCGGGAGTCAGTAAAGTAAGATCAGAAATCACAGGTAGTTATAAAGAGTTCAGATTTTGCTAAATCCAAAAATGTTTATATTTTAAACAAGTGGGTGAAATCATCTAAATTGCAGTTTTGAGAAGCCCCTCTGGCTGATTTGGTATAGTACCAGAGGCTTGTATATATGACTCTGCCTATATGTATCATATATAACATAGATATAATAAATAAATATAACAACTTGATTCAGAAAAAAGGAAAAAATAGAAGACAATTTTCTCAGTGATTAGAATTAAAATGGGCCAAATATCAGAATAGAGTATTTCCATCAGAATTCTCAACTTTGACTGAGAAAGAGGTTGCTTACATTATGGTTCTGTGGTCTTATATTGTATCACATGTGTCCTCACTGTTAGAAAGACTATTTCACAGTGATAACCTTAAAATATGATTCATATTTCCTCAAACCATAGAATTTGAGGAGTTTAAAATCATGTGTATTATAATATGTACTTCTCATAACAATCCTGTGAGATGAGGATTATTATTAACTTTCCATGAGACAAATGGTGGAACTGACATGGCAGGTTGCAATGACATGTATAGGAGTTTGAGTGAAACCATATGTGATTGACTTTTGATCCTATGTTCTAAACCATTATGTTACAGTTTTCAACTTTTCAAATAGTAATCACCTTTTAAGATATGTTTCCAAAACTATTTCTGTATCTTCATCTCCATAGGTCAAATTTTAAGTCAAAATTTCTTATCCCCGAGGTTTCATATAGTAGGCAAAATATGTTTTCTCTTTTCTTCTTTGACTCGGTAAACTTGAAAACCAGCTTCTCATTAGTTTGCATAATTATAATGTATCACGTTAGTATTACAGTTTATTTTCTTCTTGATAGGGTTGCTGTTAAACTGCTTAAACAATGCAATCTGAAGAATATTTTTCTGTTTTATGTATAAAGAACTTTATATAGGCTTAAAGTATTCCAGATCCTTTTCTTGCATATGTTATTTGCACGCTTTAACTAAAGGGGTGAAGTTGTATTTATTTCATTCACTATATCAACACCACGTCTCTCCTAAATTGTGTAAAATAATTATCCAATTTTCTCTATAATATTTAAATGATGAGTAATTTCCTACATGTCAGGGTAGTTGTCTAGATTTTCTCCAGTTCACTGTTGGTACTTATTTTCATACCCAAGTTGTAGAAATATGTTTAATTACTTATTTTCCAGAAAATCTGGGATACTGTCTTGCTTCTGTCAGCTCCCCTTCAAAGATTTAGCATTCTTGTCAAAAAATAAAGTCCTCCACAATTTCACTTATAACTTTCTCAAATTAATATTACCCACTTGAATTCCCATGTTCTTCTTACTAGGAGGAATATAGTGTTACCTCACCTTTAACCTGTTTGGCTATTTGCCTGATTTGTTCTTGGATATCTGTAACCCCTAGAGACATTTTAGTTTGCACTCCTAACAGAAACGCTTCAAACAGCTAGTCCAACCACCTGGCATAGATCTTATTTTTGTTGCTAAGAGGTACGATAAAACTTATTTCTACATTTCTAAGCAAAGATTACATTTAGCTTGTACCTCCAAGTGGTCCTCAGGTACAGAACCCATCCTTGACTCATTTAATGAGCAAATAGAATTTTCTCTACTCTCTAATAATTTGACTTTTCAAAAAAGTAGTGTGATTGTTCATACGTTAAACAAGTCATTCAACATGTCTCTAAAGAAAATGGTCATAGATATAAATGTTTAAAGTCAAACCCAAAAACAGCAATAAGAAGTCAAAGTGGCTTAAGAAACAAACAAACCCAACAAGACCAATTAAGGAGTAAGGAATGATTGGAGCTCTCATTCCTTAGTCACATTGGAAAACAGTTTAGGAGTTTTTTACAAAGCAAAGAAAGTCCTTTTCATATGATCTAGAAACAGAACTCCTAGGTATTTACCTAACTAGTTTGAGTAGTCTAGGTCCACAAAAACCTGCATGCAAATATTTATAGCAGTTTTATTCACACTCACTCAAAATTCAAAGCAACCAAGGTATCTCCAATGGGTGAATAAAGACCAAAATAGGTTTATCATCTGTGAGACCTTATCCACTCAAAAAAGTATGAAATGGCCTCCTAGCTGGCTAACATTCTAAACCTTATTCGTGATGTGTTTACCTGGGTGCATATATGTGTGTAAAAATTCATTAAGCTGTACACACAAGATTTGTGCATTTTGATGTCTATATCTTATGGTTCAATTATAAATAAATGGAACTAATTTTTTGAAAATATTTTATGAATTATATTACCATTATTATATAGTTATAATTTGTTTTCATAATAGAAAGCACTAAGCTTTCTACAGAGCATTTTTTTCACCAAGAAAATATATTTTTTGAACTGGAGTTATGACAACCATTAAACTAATAATTTATTAAGTGGTTGAAAAATTACTTCATGCTGCTGTGGACATTATTGGCACGTTGTGTCTAAGCCATTAGCCCTCAGTAGTAGAATGGTATGGGAGTGAGCAATACATTGGATTATAAGATCCCATAAGTGGACTTATAGTTCAAGGCCATTATAAGGAGTTTAGAACTTTATATTGGAATAGTCTATAAATCATCGTGGACATGTTTCAACTCAACTGGTTGTTGAAATCATTAGAAGTATTCAAGATAGTAATATATTTTAAATTGTATATCATTGTGGACTACCCTTTTAACTATATGAGTTCATATAAAATAAAAGGTTGAGGGAAATAACCTTAGGGATCCCCGGGACTTACACCAATGTGTTAACAAGGCATAAAGAAGTACAAGCCATGGGATGCTCTCACCCGAGATGGGGTAAACAAAATTATCACCTAATAATAGAGAGGTGCAAAGGCACCAAGAATAGGGAGGTGCAAAGGCACCCCAAAATATAGAGGGGTGCAGAGCCCCCAGAATAGAGAGGGAGGGGCAAAGGCCCCAGAATAGAGAGGGGTGCAGAGGCACCCAATGCAAAGGTATATGAGGTAAGCAAGATTAGGCATTCGGGCAAAGCAGCCCCGAATTTAGTACTACAGAAAGCTGCTTTCACAGGAAGGAAGGACTAAGTTAGGTAAACTGGGCTATAGACCTCTGCCCTGAAGGTGAAGTAGCCCAGAGAGGCGATGATTAACAACAATAAAAAATGTGCCTTGCTAACTTTGAGGTCACATGTCCTATCAATCTCTTCCCCTAGGCTAGCTAGGATAAACAGAGGTTGGTGCCTCATGTCCACGGTAAACAACCTTCTGCCAGGAATTTGTTTTGTATTAACCCAAACCGCTAACTCTGAATATCTTCAAGACCCTCTTTCCCTCATGTCCACAAGTTAATGTTGACAGATTCATTGTCTCTTTGTCCGCGTCCATCGCCATGTTTGTAAGACTTCTGAACCTAAAAACAAACAAACAAACCAACAAACAATAACAAAACAAAACAAAAAAAACAGGTCAAGGACCCTTATTCGGGGCTCTTTTCCCAGACATTAACCATGTCTCTCTCCTATTTTAATCCTGTGTTCACTCTCTCACTTGCTGAGAGAGAAATTTAGACTTAGAGTCTATGACAAAAAGTCAAGAAATTATTGCATCTGCATATTACATATAATCAGCCTATGATCATTATGAAAAGATCTAGGTTCTACAAGGTGATTGTTTACAAACTTTAGCTAAATTGTTATTTTAAGCCTTTTATCTTTTCTCACTCCTCCTCTTCCTTCCTAAAAATAAACAAAATATTAAAATATTTGGCAAAATTGGCTGGGAAAACTTAACTGAAATAGAACACAACTAAAAAGTGGCAGAGTCCATGTTTATATGTTCGTGTGTGTGTGTGTGGTCCAGTGTAGGCTGATATGACCACATAACACTTTTACTGAGCTACCATTAGACTCAGCAAAATAATCAATGTATTTTGGTGTCATAAAGATATAATCTCTGATTTATTATATCCCTTTCTTTACACATAGGTTGGAAACTGTGTCAGAGGCTCTTTGCCTTCTCCTCTATATTCCCTATAAATACATAGGTGCTTAAAGTGATTTTGTATCTTTCCACCAGCGGAGTTTCTTTTTCCACCTCCTATGGATGCTGCCAGACTCTATGTCTTTTGCTAGGTTGACAAACCTGAAGATAAATGTTCAGATATGTTCTGCTTCACCATGACTGATGATATCAAAAGAAAAAGATGTAAATTCTACTATAAAGTCAGATTTTCTATTTTCTTGATCACAGTCTAAGATCATACTTAAAAATCAAATAAACGGAACAAAAAATAAGCTTCAAAAAAAGACAAATCTCAAAAGTGCATGCTCTGCAACAAAGAGGCTGAAGAGAGTCTACATTCTTGCTAATGAATGCTGGGAGAGTCTATTGATAAACTGACACGGAATGGCTCGATAGGAGGCCTGATCAGGACAGAGGCCATGTCTCTATCTACTCACCACAAGATATGCAATGGAGGAAAGTCCTCAAATGTTCTCATTCCAGTCAATGGATGAAGCTCTGAAGCTACATTTTTAACTTAACATCACCATATTTAAGGGCAATTATTTACTAGAAGAAGAAAACAATTAAAAAATTAAAATAGATAAGCCTTTGTCAGCAACAATAGTTGAGGGAACAAACATACATGAAACTTCCTTCCCAAAGAGGAATCCTAAAATATCTGCATCCTATCACTTTCAAATACAATGTAATAAATCCTTAAGTATTTATCCCCTTTGTATTCCAAGCTCTGGTTCACATTTTCAAATCTATATGCCTCAACATTTTCTAGTAAATTCTTCCAAAATCTTGCAATTCTTTATTTGACTACGGTACCATTAACTTTGTTTTTGATAATTCTGTACTTAATCTTAACATATGTCTTCCGATGACATGCACTTTAGTGGGAATAAGTACTTTTTGAGGTAGAAATAACTTTTTAGAAATTTAACTATGTATAGTATTCCTTTGAGTATCAGAGTTGTTCAGTAAGCATTTGGTAAATACCTCCAATACTGATATTTGATGACTTGTTGAACATCATCTCATGGCAAATATAATAGATTTCCATGTAGACCACATGACACCTAAAATGAAGATTTTCTGCACTTCTTTATTTAATATCTGCCCCTTCATTTTCTTACCTTCCAGACATAATCACTCCTTTATGTTTTTATATTATTTTACTCTCTTTATCTCGACTACATTTTATGGTCCTTCAAAGTTTTTTTTTTTAATTGAATGTCAATGTATGAAAAAATATGTCATTAGAGGTTATCTCAGAATGAAGAGATTGCTCTTTTACCGTAACTTGCTTTCTTACCTTTCTATTTACATCATGATCTCCTATTTGGGGAATATTCTCTGTATTGAGTTGGACATATCAATGAAATTTAGTTTTGAATTATATGTGATATATTTCTCTAAAATTCTTGGAATCTCCAAACAAACCACTCTATTTTCAAAATATTAATGAATATTTTTTCCTAAAATAAAATATAAAATATGAGATTAAGTATTTTTTTTTCTGGCTCAGGGTTGGAGGGGTGAGAGTTAAATGAGAGACAAACACAAATTATTTTTGGTTGAATAAACCAAAATTATTGACATAAAAGTCTTCAATAAGACATAAAAACACCACTGTGTAAAAATAATGTGATTTTTTTCAATGTGATAAATGTCTTTTTAAGAAGATTAGTAAGTATCTCTGAACAGAATGAATGATGAAAACCTAATAATTCTCAGGTCATGACACTTACTTGGGCAGTCGATTATAGGAGAATATGTTCCAGTATGGTTTAAAAGCCATGTAAACATTTGATTAAAGGTAGTCTTTTTTTGTTTTAATCTAATTTACTAATTAAGAAGATGAACTTAATTTCTCTCTCTGTTTCTGTCTCTCTTTGTTTTCTTTTCCCCCATTTTTTTTTTTTTACAAGTAACAGTTCCTTTCCACTCCATTATTTTCTAGATGGAGAAAGGTACCAATTATAATTCTCTGCCTAGGCAGCAGATAAGAACTCTGGATGGAATCAGCTCACAGGAGAGCTTCTACGTGATAGCCCTTGCAAAACCCATGCTTCACTCTTCCCAAGTGTTTCAAAAGCCAATTAAATCAAGTACTGATTATTGTGCACAATCGAAAATACACTTGATGAGCAAGGTGATTTCAGGTGTATCTTTCAGGTCTAAAAACTCTTATTAATTGCTGTTTCTCGTATTTGAATATAGGGCTTTCAACACGACATACAAATGCAGTGTCAGATTTGAATATTCTCACACCATTAGAATAACTGAAAATCAACCTCAGTGTGGTACTGAAAAATTACAGGTCAGAAAAAAACAGAAAAATAGCCAAAGACACCTGGACCCATTTCTTTGTAATTTGTCAAATAATACTGGCGATAAACAAGTAGACCATGCAGTCAGTGGAAGGAAAAACCAAGGTTTGTTTCTATTTTATGAAAACAAAATGTAACTAGTGTTCCTCCGGAAATAACATCATTGTATGGGTAAGTTCTTGCTTTATTCTATGAGGGAGGATTGTGCGGTTAAAGGAGAAGAAATTAAAAGCAGTAACAAGCAGTAGCAGGTCCTCCAGACAGAGGCAACTGGCACTGACATCTGGTCATTTCACAGAAGCAATCAATATGGAAATGACTACAGCCTACAGGGTTGAACTGGGGCTCCTGTGCTTGTTTTTAAAGGAGGTCACATCAAGAAAAGGAGATGTTTTCGTTTTGTTGTTTGATGAAAGCTAAATATCTGGCAATTCCACTATTGGCCATTTGGTAACTGGAGAACTGTGAGGCCTCCACAATACATGATGTTTTGGTTTTTTGCTTTAAATAAAATGGGTGGGTACTGAAGTCTTGTTTTCTTTTTTTTTTTTTAAATTAATTTATTTTTTAGAGAGACAGAGAACAGGGAAAGGGCAGGGGGAGAGAAAGAGAATCCCAGGCAGTCTCTGCACTGTCAGTGTGGAGCCTGATGTTGGGCTTGAAGTCACAAACTGTGAGATCATGACCTGAGCCGAATTAGGATGCTGAACAGGCTGAGCCACCCAGGTGCCCTGAGGTAATATTTTCTGTCTAACCTGTGCACACTGCCACAGAAAGGGGAACGTACCCTGTGCATATTTTTCTGATATCAACCCTGCACTCATAAAACCCATAGTTCCACTATGAACAAAAATCAAATATATTTGGTCTTATACTATAAGTACATTAAAACCTGTATTCAAACTTTAAAAAAAAACTCTACTATATCTCTTTAAGGACCCCATATTATGTTCTAACTGGCCTATTTGATCATTTCCAAGCAAACCTTGTGTTTGCCAATTCTTTGTCTTTGCCTCAGTTTGTTATACCTTCTCCTGGAAATATACTCCATTCTGCTGTCCACATAGGGCCAATCTTTACCCTTATATCCAGATACATTTTATGATACCTCCTTGAATTTCTTCTTATAAAATAATGACTCTAATTTTTGAAAAATGAGTTAATTTTTACTCTGTGGTACTTACATCATACTGCTATATGAAACACATGTTGTTGAGTTTGTCTTATCACCAATGATAACAATATTAAATGTTATATTTAGGGGCACCTGGGTGGCTCAGTCAGTTAAGCATCTGACTTCAGCTCAGGTCATGATCTCACTGGTCATGGGTTCAGGCCTGCATCAGGCTCTGTGTTGACAGCTCAGAGCCTGGAGCCTGCTTTGGATTCTGTGTCTCCCTCTCTCTCTGCCCTTCTCCCACTCACACTCTATCTTTTTCTCAAAAATGAGTAAATGTTAAAAAAATTTAAAAAGGTTATATTAAGTCAATACTGATACAGGATTTTTATGCACAAAGTCATTTTCATCAGGAAAAACTATTTTATCTGTTTTTGAAATCAGAAAATGGAAAAGAGATGCTAAGAAAATAGCTAAGGCTAAACTCAACGTTAAAGCTAGGGATCAAAATCACATTGGTCTTAGTCCAAAGCCTAAGAATGGCAGTCCTTGCAATTAAGGTATAGAACTTGAGAATAAACCTTTTCTCTATTCCATATTTGTGTATTCTTGACCAATTAAAATAGCTACGCCAGAGATTGTTAGCTTTGCCTTCATGTTATAAAGAATCAGGAGTTTTTAAAATCTCTGTGTCTGAATATACCTCAGCCCAATTTTAGCAGAATCTGTGAGGCAATGGTAATGCACAGGCATATCGTGGTTTTCTGGATAAGTCTGGTAAGTAGTCTGAGTGGGGATCCATTGTTATGGGTTTTCATTTGATATCTATTGAACTCAATGAATTAAAAAAGCTACATGAAAAAATTATGTTCCTGATTGGACACAGGACTACAGTACAAATAAGCACACACCTGCATACTTAATTGTAAAGATGATGTTTGGATATGATATGCATTTTTGTATGAATGTAGAGAAAGGATCATTTATCATATTTACCTGAAGAAGCTGATTTGTTTTCTATGCCTCCCATTCTGTTGAAAAGAGGTAGGCTACAAATAAGTAGAAAAGATTTTACAGATGAGAGTAGTAATGTGATCAAAGGTCTACTTTAAGAAGAGTAATGCATTAGGACAGCAGTGTAGGAAATATTTCAGTGATAGGTATTCCAGAATCTATAGTCCATTATGACCATTGAGAAGGGATTGCATTTTTCCTGGTCATGAAAAACAGAGGCAAAGAATAATAGTTAAAAAGTAGGAAGGGAAATAAAAGGAAAACATAAAAGGCACTAAAAACAAAATATTGATATAAATTGAAGTTATTGTATATAAGAGAGTATTTAAATGTGTGACAGGATAATCATTGAGGAATCATTGACAGAGATGGAGAAAATAAAAGAAAGAACTAATTATGAGACCCAGAGAGGAGAATTTATTTTTTTTACCTGCTTAACATCCTAAGTTCCTACACTGAACTTAATATTTTCTGAACTTAGTGGTTATACCCTTCTCTAAAATTAGCCTAATTTCAGTCCTACAAAGATGAACAATGTGGGTAAGGTGAAAATTCTACTACCCTAAGAGAAAATGTCAGTATTCCTCAATTTATGGTGAGGTTTTTTGTTTGCTTATTTTTGTTTTCCAATAACCTGAACAATTCCAAGGTTGACATGCCCATGTTTTTGTATGGAAATACCAGTGTGCATCAAAGGGAGAGTTTCAGGATTTTTATACATTCTCTTGAGACAAACTTAAACGGCTCTAAGAACATCCAATCATAACTGCAGTGCCTCATTCAAGGAAACTGTTGGGGGAAAATCTCTGTTGTTTGGTGGAAACATTAACAAACATCCTAATATAATTTTGAACTACATTTCTTACTGGAAGATTTCTAGAAGCACCACATATTCCACTTGTTCCAATAATGTGAAATCATTTTTATGAGGAACATATATACAGTCTTTCAAAGATATTATAAGGGAAAATAAATAACAGATGCATTTTATGTTTATTTTCCCTAGAGAGAAAAAAAAAACACAACATAATATATGATAAATATATTTAAAAGCTTTTAGGGCTTTTTAAAATGTATTTATTTATTTCTGAGAGAGAGACAGACAGACAGACAGCATGAGCAGGGGAGAGTCAGAGAGGGAGATACAGAATCTGAAACAGACTCCAGGCTTTTAGCTAGCTGTCAGCACAGAGCCTAAGGCAGGGCTCAAACCCATGAACTGTGAGATCATGACCTGAGCTGAAATCAAATGCTTAACTGACTGAGCCACCCAGGCATCCCTTTAGTTTTTTTTTTTTTCTTTTAAGTTTAATTATTTTGAGAGAGAGCTTTCAAGCAAGGGATGGACAGAGAGAGAGAAAATCTGAAACAGACTCTGTATTACCAATGCATAGCCCAATGCAAGGCTCAATCTCATAAACTGTGAGATTATGACCAGAGCTAAGACCAAGAGTCAGAAGCTTAACCAACTCAGCCACCCAGGAGCCCCAAAAAAAGGTTTTTAGGGTTATAAAAGGGAAAGTGGACCAAGGTCTCCCAGAATATACTCACAGGCAAATTGTTTGAATATCAATTTAATATATGGTAGTAAGCCCAAGAGAGGTTATGAAAAAGGATATATGAAATATGTCAGGCAGAGAAAGAGAAATACCAAATGATTCACTAATATGTGGAGTTTAAGAAATAAAACAAACGAGAGAGAGAGAGAGGAAAATCAGGAAGCACATCCTTAATTTATAATTATAAATTGCTTGATGGGTACCAGAAAGGAGAGGGTGGGGGGATGGGTGAAATAGGTGATGGGGATTAAAGAGTGCACTTGTGGTGAGCACAGAGTGATGTATGGAAGTAGTAAATCACTACATTGTACCTGAAACAAATATAACATTGTATGTTAACTAACTGGAATTAAAATAAACACTTCAAAAAAAAAAAAAAAAGAGCGAGACCAGGCATATATGAGTTGGAAATCATTTGTAGAGACAAGGAGTACAACCTACAGAAATTAATTAGAAGAGGAAGGTTATAGAGGGTAAGAGAAGATAGATAAGGTCAACTCATAATAAAACCCAGTTTATGTGACTTAAAGAGTAGAAAAATCAGAGGTAAAAAGGAAATTCAGCAAATCAATATAAATGGACTATCACTGAATCAAAAGACGGTGTTCTTTTATTAAATTTTCCTGCATGGCTGGTCAATAGTATCACATAAAGTATTTAAAATCAAGAAATAAATTATTTTTAAAAAGAGCCATTAGAGTTGTTTCATCCATAAATTTTTAGAAACCAATAGCAAACAATTGCAGGATAGCATTCCTACTGTTAAGTCTTGGTAATAGACAGAAGCTAATATTAGAAAAGTATGGTAGAAATGTATTATGTTAAATAAGAAAAATATTATTTATTTCCATAATATTTCAAAAGATAGAAAGGAATTGCTTTTCCTAGTTCATTAGTAGAAGTAACTAGCAGAAGTTCATTAGAACACTAGAATCAGATATTTGTGTTTCAGCATATTCTCTTCCAAAAGAAAATAGTTATTAGGGAGGTACTTAGTTCTATCTTGGAGCAAGAAAAATTTAGAAGGGTGTAATTGTCAAAGCATAGGTGTTAAGTGTGTCAGGGTTGTTCTCAAAAAGAGTTGATGTAGTCATATCATATCAGGTAAGGATTAAGGCAATAAATAGTAGTAGAAGAAGTAGTGTTTTCTTTTTTAAATTTTATGTTTATTATTGAGAGAGAGAGAAAGACAGCATGAGCAAGGGAGAGGCAGAGAGAGAGGGAGACAAAGAATGTGAAGCAGACTGCAGGCTATGAGCTGTCAGCACAGAGCCTGATGTGGGGCTTGAACTCACAAACCGTGAGATCATGACCTGAGCTGAAGCCGGATGCCTAACCAATTAAGCCACCCAGGCACCCTGGAAGTAGTGTATTCTAAAATAATAAAATGTTCATTGATATTCATCCATTAACTAGATGATTGGCAATAATAAATTTGTAGGTACCAAATGATAAATTTGTATGTTGCCAAAATATGACAATCAAAAAAAGATAGCACTAAAAAGGTATAATTGAAAATCTACCACCCACAATAAATATAAAATAATTGAGATCATACCATGCACACTTTAGATCACAAGGCTATGAAACTTGGTATCAACTACAGAAAAAAGTCTTGAAAACCTCCAGAAACACAGAGGTTAAAGAACACCCTAATAAAGAATGAATTGGCCAGTCAGACAATTAGAGAAGAAATTAAAAAATATATGGAAACAAATGAAAATGAGAATACAATTCAAACTCTATGAGACCTGCAAAGGCAATCCTAAGAGGAAAGTACATTGCACTCCAGGCCTATTATAAGAAATTAGAAAAGTAACAAGTACAAAATTTGACAGCACACCTAAAGGAACTAGAAGAAGAGCAACAAGAGCACCCCAAACCCAGTAGGAGAAGAGAAATAATAAAAACCAGGGCAGAAATAAACAATATAGAATCCCTAAAAACAGCTGAACGGATCAATGAAACCAAGAGTCGGTTTTTGATAAAATAAACAAAATTGACAAACCTCTAGTGAGGCTTCTCAAAAAGAAAAGAGAGAGCAAGCAATAGACAATATAATGAATGAAAATTGACTTATTACAACCAATCCCTCAGAAACAAAAAAATTATCAGGGAATACTATGAAAAATTATATGCCAACAAACTGGACAACTTAGAAGAAATGGACAAACACACACTCACTGCCAAAATTCACACGGGAAGACATAGAAAATCTGAACAGACCCATAACCAGTGGAGAAATTGAATCAGTTATCAAAAATCTCTCAACAAATAAGAGCCCTGGACCAAAAGGCTTCCCTGGGGAATTCTACCAGACATTTAAAACAGAGTTAATACCCATTCTTCTCAAGCTATTAAAAAAAATAGAAATGGAAGGAAAACTTCCAGACTCATTCTATGAAGCCAGCATCACTTTGATACCCAAGCCAGACAGAAACCCAGCAAAAAAAGAAAACTACAGGCCAATATCTTTGATGAATACAGATGCAAAAATCCTCAACAAGATACTTGCAAATCAAATTCAACAGCACATAAAAAGAATTATACACCATGATCAAGTGGGATTCATTCCTGGGTTACAGGGCTGGTTTAATATTAGCAAATCAATCAATGTAATACATCACATTAACAAAAGAAAGGATAAAAACCATGTGATCCTGTCGATAGATGCAGAAAAATTACTTAACAAAATACAGCATCTCTTCTTAATAAGACCCTCGAGAAAGTCAGGGTAGAAGGAACTTACTTAAACATCATAAAAGCCATGTATGAGAAGCCCCCAGCTAACATCATCCTCAATGGAGGAAAACTGAGAGCTTTCCCCTTGAAATCTCCTAATTTCAACAACAGGGATGTCCACTCTCACCACTGTTGTTAATATAGTGCTGGAAGTCCTAGCATCAGGCATTAGACAACAAAAGGAAATCAAAGACATCAGAATTGGCAAACAAGAAGTCAAACTTTCACTTTTAGCAGACTACATGATACTCTGCATAGAAAACTCTATAGACTTCACCAGAAGCCTGCTAGAACTGATCCATGAATTCAGCAAAGTTGCAGGGCACAAAATCAACACACAGAAATTGGTTGCATTTTTATACACCAATAATGAAGCAACAGAAAGAAATCAGGAAACTGATTCCATTCACAATTGCACAAAAAAACATAAAGTACCTAGGAATAAACCTAACCAAAGATATAGGAGATTTGTATAATGAAAACTATAGAAAACTTATGAAGGAAATTGAAGAAGACACAAAGAAATGGAAAAACATTCCATGCTCATGGATTGGAAGAATAAATATAGTTAAAATGTCATTACTACCCAAAGCAATCTACACATTCAATGCAATCCCAATCAAAATTGCACCAGCATTCTTCTCAAAACTAGAACAAACTATCCTAAAATTTGTATGGAACCACAAAAG